>NC_084572.2:31521802-31546802 GCF_033978685.3 Nerophis lumbriciformis | reverse complement strand
GACAATATTTCCTACAGACTTCACGCTGATGAAAGGGAGTGCGTTTGTTTTCCTTCTTAAAAGCCCTCCGCTCCAAAGGCTCCATCTACTCTTACAAAGCAACAATGGTAATATTGTTTGGCTGGCCCCGACAACCACTTCCATTCAACACTGCACTTTGATTATTATGGTATGTTCTGTACATATACACTACTATCCTAGCTTGACTGTTACTTTACCGGATTAAAACAGCCAGCAGTGTTTACAGTCAATGTCGAAAAAAGTTAAATCCTATCTGAGTACGAGTGCGAGTGCAACCCACACATTTTGGCAAGCATTTTATTCTATCACGTCAGGGACAATACTATGGAAAGGTAAACTTGCATATACTTTAGAGCAGTGCAGTCCAAACTAGAGCAACATCCTTAGTATTTACCTATATGACCTAATCCAAACAACCTTCCCTAGTCATGGTGCTGGGAAAAAAAAATCAACTAGCACAAGTCAACACACATGCTCAAACATTACTCAACCTGCTCACTGAAATGTGTGGATAGTATAAAAAAAAACAACCAACCTACATAAAAAAATCGGCCCCAGTCAAATTTGAGCTCAATGTGACCCCCGCAGTGGTTCTTAACCATACTTTAATTTTATTGACAGTTTATCTAAGAAACATATTCATTATTATAATTTTTTTAGAATGTATATTTTCGGCCGATAAATACTTTAAAATGTGATATCGGAAATGATCGGTATCGGTTTCAAAAAGTAAAATTAATGACTTTTTAAAACGCCGTTGTACGGAGCGGTACATATCCGGTAAAACACGGATATAAACCCAGTCAGCAGCCCCTCCCCTCTCCCACACTCAACACAGGAGTTGACGACTGCGGCATGACAGGTTTATTGGTGACGCTTGATGACCTCATCAAACCGCCACGAGCGCAGCATAACAACAAGAGTGTGTTGTTGCCGGTGCTGTAGCCGTGGCTAACAAGCGAGGTCGCTCGGTGACTGACTAACGACACCATGTCTACGACATACTTGCTAACCCTCCCGATTTTCCCGGGAGACTCCTGAATTTCAGTGCCTCTCCCGAAAAAAATTTCCAGGGCAACCATTCTTCCGAATTTCTCTTGATTTCCACCCAGACAACAATATTGGGGGCGTGCCTTAAAGGCACTGCCTTTAGCGTCCTTTCTCACCTGAAACCTTCACCCCTTAACATGCGGACCTGAGTGACGACAGCCTGTCGTCACGTCCGCTTTTCCTCCATACAAACAGCGTGCCGGCCCAGTCACATAATATATGCGGCTTTTACACACACTTAAGTGAATGCAACACATACTTGGACAACAGCCATACAGGTCACACTGAGGGTGGCCGTATAAACAACTTTAACACTGTTACAAATATGCGCCACACTGTGAACCCACACCAAACAAGAATGACAAACACATTTCGGGAGAACATCCGCACCGTAACACAACATAAACACAACAGAACAAATACCCAGAACCCCTTGCAGCACTAACTCTTCCGGGACGCTACAATATACACCCCCCGCTATCCCCCGCCCCCTTCAACCTCAACTAGTTGTAGTGGGTATCAGGATTATCTCAGTGAGAGAAAGTCCCAAATTCCAAGCTGCTGTTTTGAGGCATGTTAAAAAAAATAATGCACTTTGTGACTTCAATAATAAATATGGCAGTGCCATGTTGGCATTTTTTTCCATAACTTGAGTTGAAGTTGTTCTCTTATTTTGGAAAACCTTATTACATTGTTTAATGCATCCAGCGGGGCATCACAAAAAAATTAGGCATAATAATGTGTTAATTCCACGACTGTATATATCGGTATAGGTTGATATCGGAATCGGTAATTAAGAGTTGGACAATATCGGAATATCGGAAAAAAGCCATTATCAGACATCTCTAATTTTCAGCACTGCATAATTGTAAATAAATGTATTTTTTGTCAGGTTTTATGAGTCCATTATTAGCAGTATATTTGATTAGTATTTATTTTCGTAATCAGTCTGACCTAAGCCTTAATAATAATCTAATAATAAAATAATAAAAAAGTTTGTGAACCACCGGTTTATAGTGTTCACATAAAACTGTGGTCTGAACTCACGCTTGTCAGATACGGTATGTCTGCTGCATGATACCAGTCTGCTCGACATGTGCTTCTTAAAAAAATAAAAAATAAAACATTTGGCTTAAAGAGCCGCAGGCTAGACATCTTCCTGCATGGCCAGATGTCCCGTCTGGCACCGACGCAGCACCTGTCACTGGCGAGGAGACGCATGGAGGCGAGGCCTCGGTACCTGGGGTGATATCATGAGGATGCCTGGTTGGTCTCACTTTAAAACATTTGCAAGTAGAACTAGTCTGTTCCAGGGTCAAACTATTGCCATCATAAATCTGTTACATTGTGAGTATCACACCACTGGCAGTCGGTCATTGAATGAAATACAAAAGGATCTGAGGTTACCTGAACTCATCACTTTGGGGGAATTTCAGGCCATTTTAAAGGACCATGAAGCTGTTTCCATTGGGCACTGTACGTGGTTTTACTGAAACATTTTATTAGCCGAGTCACTCTTGCAAAAGAGATTTTCATCTAAATTAGTTTTTTACCTGGTTAAATAAAGGAAGACAACAATAACAAAAAACTGGGGGCATGGTGCAATTTAAGGTGTGTACTTTGTGCTGGTAGTAGCCAACAGACCTGGGAAAATAAAGGAAAAGTAAAAATTGAATGGAATGTTGAATAGAAACATAAAAATGCAAAAATATTCATGACACTTGTCAGAAATTAAATTAAAATGAGAAAAATACAAAAATGCAAATACATAAGTAAAAATGCAAAAATGTAAGTGGAATTTGTAAGAATTTAAATAAAAAAATAGAAAAATGCAAAAATAAAAATGTAAATATTACGTGTTAAAATATAAATAAAAAAAGCAAAAATACAGCTGTAAAAATACAAAAATGAAAATGTTACTGCTCCATGGTCATTGAATGAAATACAAAAGGATCTGAGGTTACCTGAACTCATCACTTTGGGGGAATTTCAGGCCATTTTAGAATATCAAGAAGCTGTTTCTATTGAGAACTGTACTTGTTTTTATTGAAACCTTTTATTGGCCAGGTCACTCTTGCAAAAGAGATTTTAATCTAAATGACTTTTTTACCTGGTTAAATAAAGGAAGAACACAAAACTTTGTGCTGTTAGTAGCCAACAGACCTGGTTAAATAAAGGAACATTAAAAATTGAATGGAATGTTGAATAGAAATGTAAAAATGCAAAAATTTTAATTATATTTGTCAGAAATTTAAAAAAAAATTAGAAAAATACAAAAATACATAAGTAAAAATGCAAAAATGTAAATGTTACTTGTAAGAATTTAAATAAAAAGTTGAAAAATGAAAAAATACAAAAGTAAAAATGTAAATATTACTTGTTGAAATATAAATGAAAAAAAGCAAAAATATAGCAGTAAAAATGCAAAAATGTAAATGTTACTTGTAAGAATTTAAATACAAAAAGCAAAATTACAAATGTAAAAAATGTACAAATGTAAATACTACTTGCAAGAATTGAAATGCCAAAATGTTCCCCCTTATTTATGTTCTTTTATGTGTAGAGACTCCAGTCGCTACAATTTAAGTTCACAGGACAGCTTTGGCGTGTCGGTTCCTAGAGCCAACATAAGATGCTCCATGGTCATTGAATGAAATACTAAAGGATCTGAGGTTACCTGAACTCATCACTTTGGGGGAATTTCAGGCCATTTTAGAATATCAAGAAGCTGTTTCTATTGGGAACTGTACTTGTTTTTATTGAAACATTTTATTGGCCAGGTCACTCTTGCAAAAGGGATTTTAATCTAAATGAGTTATTTACCTGGTTAAATAAAGGAAGGAGGAAAAAAAAAAGTGGTGGCATGGTGCAATTTAAGGTGCGTACTTTGTGCTGTTAGTAGCCAACAGACCCGGTTAAATAAAGGAAAATTAAAAATTGTATGGAATATTGAATAGAAATGTAAAAATGCAAACATTTTAATTATATTTGTCAGAAATAAAAAAAAAATAGAAAAATAGAAAAATGCAAAAATATATAAGTAAAAATGCAAAAATGTAAATGTTACTTGTAAGAATTTAAATACATTTAAAAATGCAAAAATACAAAAGTAAAAATGTAAATATTACTTGTTAACTTTAAAATATAAATGAAAAAAGCAAAAATACAGCAGTAAAAATGCAAAAATGTAAATGTTACTTGTAAGAATTTAAATACAAAAAGCAAAATTACAAATGTAAAAAATGTACGAATGTAAATACTACTTGCAAGAATTGAAAGGCCAAAATGTTCCCCCATATTTATGTTCTTTTATGTGTAGAGACTCCAGTCGCTACAATTTAAGTTCACAGGACAGCTTTGGCGTGTCGGTTCCTAGAGCCAACGCAAGATGCTCCATGGTCATTGAATGGAAAAACAAAAGGATCTGAGGTTACCTGAACTCATCACTTTGGGGGAATTTCAGGCCATTTTAGAATATCAAGAAGCTGTTTCTATTGGGAACTGTACTTGTTTTTATTGAAACCTTTTATAGGCCAGGTCACTCTTGCAAAAGAGATTTTAATCTAAATGACTTTTTTACCTGGTTAAATAAAGGAAGAACACAAAACTTTGTGCTGTTAGTAGCCAACAGACCTGGTTAAATAAAGGAACATTAAAAATTGAATGGAATGTTGAATAGAAATGTAAAAATGCAAAAATTTTAATTATATTTGTCAGAAATTTAAAAAAAAATTAGAAAAATACAACAATACATAAGTAAAAATGCAAAAATGTAAATGTTACTTGTAAGAATTTAAATAAAAAGTTGAAAAATGAAAAAATACAAAAGTAAAAATGTAAATATTACTTGTTAAAATATAAATGAAAAAAGCAAAAATATAGCAGTAAAAATGCAAAAATGTAAATGTTACTTGTAAGAATTTAAATACAAAAAGCAAAATTACAAATGTAAAAAATGTACAAATGTAAATACTACTTGCAAGAATTGAAATGCCAAAATGTTCCCCCTTATTTATGTTCTTTTATGTGTAGAGACTCCAGTCGCTACAATTTAAGTTCACAGGACAGCTTTGGCGTGTCGGTTCCTAGAGCCAACACAAGATGCTCCATGGTCATTGAATGGAAAAACAAAAGGATCTGAGGTTACCTGAACTCATCACTTGGGGGGAATTTCAGGCCATTTTAGAATATCAAGAAGCTGTTTCTATTGGGAACTGTACTTGTTTTTATTGAAACCTTTTATTGGCCAGGTCACTCTTGCAAAAGGGATTTTAATCTAAATGAGTTATTTACCTGGTTAAATAAAGGAAGGAGGGAAAAAAAAGTGGTGGCATGGTGCAATTTAAGGTGCGTACTTTGTGCTGTTAGTAGCCAACAGACCCGGTTAAATAAAGGAAAATTTAAAATTGAATGGAATGTTGAATAGAAATGTAAAATTGCAAAAATTTTAATAATATTTGTCAGAATTTAAAAAAAATTAGAAAAATAGAAAAATGCAAAAACACATAAGTAAAAATGCAAAAATGTAAATGTTACTTGTAAGAATCTAAATAATAAATTTAAAAATGCAAAAATACAAAAGTAAAAATGTAAATATTACTTGTTAACTTTAAAATATAAATGAAAAAAAAATACAGCTGTAAAAATGCAAAAATATAAATGTTACTTGTAAGAATTTAAATACAAAAAGCAAAATTACAAATGTAAAAAAATGTACAAATGTAAATACTACTTGCAAGAATTGAAATGCCAAAATGTTCCCCCTTATTTATGTTCTTTTATGTGTAGAGACTCCAGTCGCTACAATTTAAGTTCACAGGACAACCTTGGCGTGTCGGTTCCTAGAGCCAACACAAGATGCTCCATGGTCATTGAATGAAATACATAAGGATCTGAGGTTACCTGAACTCATCACTTTGGGGGAATTTCAGGCCATTTTAGAATATCAAGAAGCTGTTTCTATTGGGAACTGTACTTGTTTTTATTGAAACCTTTCATTGGCCAGGTCACTCTTGCAAAAGGGATTTTAATCTAAATGAGTTATTTACCTGGTTAAATAAAGGAAGGAGAAACAAAAAAGTGGTGGCATGGTGCAATTTAAGGTGCGTACTTTGTGCTGTTAGTAGCCAACAGACCCGGTTAAATAAAGGAAAATTTAAAATTGAATAGAATGTTGAATAGAAATGTAAAATTGCAAAAATTTTAATAATATTTGTCAGAATTTTAAAAAAATTAGAAAAATAGAAAAATGCAAAAACACATAAGTAAAAATGCAAAAATGTAAATGTTACTTGTAAGAATCTAAATAATAAATTTAAAAATGCAAAAATACAAAAGTAAAAATGTAAATATTACTTGTTAACTTTAAAATATAAATGAAAAAAAAATACAGCTGTAAAAATGCAAAAATATAAATGTTACTTGTAAGAATTTGAATACAAAAAGCAAAATTACAAATGTAAAAAAATGTACAAATGTAAATACTACTTGCAAGAATTGAAATGCCAAAATGTTCCCCCTTATTTATGTTCTTTTATGTGTAGAGACTCCAGTCGCTACAATTTAAGTTCACAGGACAGCTTTGGCGTGTCGGTTCCTAGAGCCAACACAAGATGCTCCATGGTCATTGAATGAAATACTAAAGGATCTGAGGTTACCTGAACTCATCACTTTGGGGGAATTTCAGGCCATTTTAGAATATCAAGAAGCTGTTTCTATTGGGAACTGTACTTGTTTTTATTGAAACCTTTTATTGGCCAGGTCACTCTTGCAAAAGGGATTTTAATCCAAATGAGTTATTTACCTGGTTAAATAAAGGAAGGAGAAACAAAAAAGTGGTGGCATGGTGCAATTTAAGGTGCGTACTTTGTGCTGTTAGTAGCCAACAGACCCGGTTAAATAAAGGCAAATACAAAATTGAATGGAATGTTGAATAGAAACGTAAAAATGCAAAAATGTAAATTATATTTGTCAGAAATTAAATAAAAATTTGAAAAATACAAAAATGCAAAAATACATAAGTACAAATGCAAAAATGTAAATGTTACTTGAAAGAATTTAAATGAAAAATAGAAAAATGCAAAAATAGAAAAGTAAAAATTTAAATATTACTTGTTAAGATATAAATTAAAAAAGCAAAATTACAGCAGTAAAAATGAAAAAATGTAAATGTTACTTGTAAGAATTTAAATACAAAAAGCAAAATTACAATTGTAAAAAATGTACAAATGTAAATACTACTTGCAAGAATTGAAATGCCAAAATGTTCCCCCTTATTTATGTTCTTTTATGTTTAGAGACTCCAGTCGCTACAATTTAAGTTCACAGGACAGCTTTGGCGTGTCGGTTCCTAGAGCCAACACAAGATGCGCCATGGTCATTGAATGGAAAAACAAAAGGATCTGAGGTTACCTGAACTCATCACTTTGGGGGAATTTCAGGCCATTTTAGAATATCAAGAAGCTGTTTCTATTGGGAACTGTACTTGTTTTTATTGAAACCTTTTATTGGCCAGGTCACTCTTGCAAAAGGGATTTTAATCTAAATGAGTTATTTACCTGGTTAAATAAGGGAAGAAGAAGAAAAAAAGTGGTGGCATGGTGCAATTTAAGGTGTGTAATTTGCGCTGTTAAATGCCAAAAGACCTGGTTCTGCTCCGAGGAGAACGATGTGACTACAAGTAATAATCTCCCCTATTGTGTTGTTCAGATCACTGCAACGGTAATCTCAAGTGGATAAATAACCCACATAAAACTCAACGGCGGAATCAATAAACACACTGTGCGTGTCTGCGTGTGTGTGTGTGTGTGTGTGTGTGTGTGTGTGTGTGTGTGTGTGTGTGTGTGTGTGTGTGTGTGGTAACAAGGCAGAGAGACCTTTGACAGGCTGACTTACAGGTGAGTAGGAAGAGATATAAACACGGATCATTTCCAAAGAATCGATAGTGAATTAAACAGCTCACTTCTGCAAACGTTGTCGTGGTGAACTGTTGTCAGTGTTCATCTCATAAACAGCGCCATCCATGCATCTCTCTGCTGGCTGCTCCTCCGCACTTATTACCTTCTAAGTGCCTTTATGGGAGAGCGGAAATGGCCACAGATGAATGGTGGCAACAGACCGACACGTCGACATGTTCTACAAGGTTTTCCGCGAGGTGGCTGGCAAGCTAACGAATAATAAAAAAATAGAAATCAAACATAATCAACTCAGGCTGTCAAAGTTAACGGGAGAAAAGCGCTTTAACAATAACTTCCTTTAACTTTCCTTTATTTTTTTAGGGACCGATTAACCCGCATGCGTCCTGACTACTTTTTGACCCTCGGTCCATTCCGTAGAGTGGGAAAATGTAATTGTGTTCGGTCACTACTCAAATATAGCCAGCAAAAACAGACAAAGAAAAGGTTGCATTATGGAAATCCCAGGTCCAAAGCCATGGTGTCAGAAAGATTGTATGTAAATGATCAAAAAACTTTCCGTTCGCTGAGTTCCCAATGAACAGACAAAAGGCTGTCTTTGTTGCACCAAGCAAAGGCTTGGAAAATTCCATTGTGTACGATGGGAGGAGACGGGAGGGGGTTATCTATTGTCATCCAAGACCTGCTCAAGCTGAATCCAGGACTAGCCCAAGCCCGAGGCATCTTTTTCTTTTGTGTTAATGTTACCGAAAAGAATGACTGTTTACATACTCCCCATTCCTTTAGAAACAGCTGTTGTTATGTAAACAGGGAATATCCAAATAAAAAGAGGCGGCGTACAATCTTTCGCCAGAGCGTGGGTGACACTGTAAGAGGTTACAGGTCGAAACGTTTCTCCTCAATTGAGCAAAATTTAATCCTGCCTCTGTTTGATTAATTGCTTCTTGTCTTGTTTAATAGATGTCATCAGTGTTTGAACTTGACAGTGAGTCGTTCTCCCGACGAGACAAGACTATTTTATCTTCAATCGCCGTGAGACGACATTTTTGGAGCGAAAGCCTGCTGGCGTGCTTTGCACCTTGCAGGTATGTGGCGCTTCCATGTTTGGATTACAGTCATTTGATTACATAAAATGCTGATTTTTACTGTACCTGGTTCAGTAAGACGCTCAGCAGAAAATAAAAACGTAAGCAGGAAGTCAAGAGGTCATTTTTTATCGGAGACTCTTGCGTCGTCAGAACATGTCAAGACACCTCTCATACCGATCACACTTTTCTGACTTTACATTAATATAGCGCTAGGTGTCACATCCGGTCCAACCACATAACAAAATGAAAAATTGTCTTACATTATGATCATACTTTGAGGTAGAAATATCACAGATTACATTACAAAACATTAGAGATGTCCGATAATATCGGACTGCCGATATTATCGGCCGATAAATGCTTTAAAATGTGATATCGGAAATTATCGGTATCGGTTTCAAAAAGTAAAATGTATGACTTTTTAAAACACAGCTGAACGGAGTGGTACACGGACGTAGGGAGAAGTACAGAGCGCCAATAAACCTTAAAGGCACTGCCTTTGCGTGCCGGCCCAGTCACATAATATCTACGGCTTTTCACACACACAAGTGAATGCCATGCATACTTGGTCAACAGCCATACAGGTCACACTGAGGGTGACCGTATAAACAACTTCAACACAGTTACAAACATATGCCACACTGTGAACCCACACCAAACAAGAATGACAAACACATTTCGGGCGAACATCCGCACCGTAACACAACATAAACACAACAGAACAAATACCCAGAACCCCTTGCAGCCCTAACTCTTCCAGGACGCTACAATATACACCCCCCGCTACCCCCACCCCCCACCTCAACAACGCCCACCTCAACCTCCTCATGCTCTTTCAGGGTGAACATGTCCCAAATTCCAAGCTGCTGTTTTGAGGCATGTTAAAAAAAAGAATGCACTTTGTGACTTCAATAATAAATATGGCAGTGCCATGTTGGCATTTTTTTCCATAACTTGAGTTAATTTATTTTGGAAAACCTTGTTACATTGTTTAATGCATTCAGCGGGGCATCACAACAAAATTAGGCATAATAATGTGTTAATTCCACGGCTGTATATATCGGTATCGGTTGATTTGGGTATCGGTAATTAAGAGTTGGACAATATCGGATATCGGCAAAAAAGCCATTATCGGACATCTCTACAAAACATATTTGACAAATGTTTTATGGCAGATTGAAATCAAATATATATTCTTTTATAACCTGTTTTGATTGATAGTCCTCAATTACAGAATGTTTAGCGGGCTGAATATTACACTTTGTTGATAAATAGAGAAGGTTAAGACATTGTCACGCAGCAATATAAATACTAGCAGTGGGAAAAAATAATCGATTTTTAGATGCATCGGACATGGACGATTTTAAAATCGAAATCGTAAATGTCAATAATCGATCATCGATTTATTTATTGTAAATAAAGTAATGCGGACAGTTCCAAAATGTGTCTCACTGCAGCAAGCCTCACTGAGAGAGTCGCACCAGCTCCTTTATTTGAAGGGGACTTATGTTCCAGTTTTGCACACATTTCCATGAATTCAATATATGTGAGAATCAATTTAACTGTTTCTTATTACAAATGCACTGTTTTCTACAGTTGCAAGTGGTAAATGCTTATATAGGGAAACGAAAAGAAATGTAAAACTACATCAATATATATACATAATAGATGTATCAAACATTTTTTTATCGAATTGTAGCTCCTGAATCATAATCGTAATCAAATTGTGAGGTGCCCAAATATTCCCACCTCTAATAAATACCATTAACTTGTACAACATGTAATGTATAGCATACCAGAAGCATTTATTGAGGTAGTAATATTACGGATTACATGACCAAACATCTTTGATAATCAAACCATGATCGTAACAATCCACATTTTGTGTTATTAATGCGTGAAACTGGTATCTAAACATGGTGTAGCTCCTCCTCTGAATGCAAGTGCTCTTACAGCAGGAATACAAATTATGTATTCCTACAAAATACAACATCTGGCAAGACACCAACAAACTGCAGGTCATTTTTTTTAATTGTCTTTAAAAGCGTGTTATTGTCCTGTTTAATGGTTAAAAAACATTTCATTAAAGCAAACTAATTATCCAGTCATGGTAATCAAAACTTTGAAATTATCTACCAAGAGTACACTACAATATATAACTACGATTAATTTAAGTTCACTATGAATAAACTGTGATTAATCGCGACTAAATATATTAATTGTTTGACAGCTCGACAATCAGCATGTGAGTCGATTTGCATTCTTGTCCGGGTTAGACTTAGCTATAGCAGCAAATTGTGGAAATTGTACTAAAATATAGAAACACACTCAACAAAAGGAAGGCCTAACAACACTCCTTTGAATCGTACGTGTTCAGAGATACAAACCTCCTAATGATAGCATTAAGATTCATGCATTATTCACTGAGAATTTAAAGGAAAATGACAAAAATAAAAAGCCCATTTTGGTTAGGAAACTATTTTCTGTAAGCACACAGGAACTGATCTTGGTCTTCATTAGCCAATCTCGTTTTTGGACAAACATTTGAACACAAGTGGCTTTTCATTTGTTGGTGAGCACTGTTGTCATACTCAAGGCCCAGGGGCCAGATCTCCAAAGACATACACCTGGGGATAGGTTGATTGGCAACACTAAATTGGCCCTAGTGCAGGGGTCGGCAACCTTTACCACTCAAAGAGCCATTTTGAGCCGTTTCACAAAATAAAGAAAACAATGGGAGCCACAAAACTCTTTTGAAATTTAAAATGAAATAACACTGCATTAGGGATGTCCCGATCCGATATTTGGATCGGATGCCGATATTTGCCAAAAATTGCGTATCGGCAAGGCATGGGAAAATGCCGATCCAGATCCAGTTTTAAAAAAAACTCCGGTCCGTGTTTTCCAACGCACCTATTTAAATAATACATTCCACTATTCTGCTGCTCCGTAATTTCCGTTCTGCATTTTCCAGCACACCTTCAACACATCCACAATTCTCACGCAGTTGCTTTTAGCTGCTGGCATTACACGACAGGCTCTTCTCACTCTTTCCTGTGTCTCCCTCTCACAGACAGCGAGCGCACCTTCTTACACACGTCACATACTGTCACGTCATACGTCACATACTGTCACGTCATACGTCACATACGTATACGTCCTCTCCCAGCAGAGAGTGAGGTAGCGGCATGGCTAACGATAGCTGCGATGCTAGCGCAGCCGCTAAGGTGCGCGCCTGCTCAAGCGTCCTCTGCGCACAGCAAATCTATGCCACGCACAAAATCAAATAAAAAATAAGCGCATAACAATTTTCGACACACGGACACGACAGAGAAAACAGTTTTCGTCATCATTGTTCAAATATTGTGACGTCTGTCGAGACGCTTATCTCCATTCGGTGCCACACGTCCAGACTCCACACCATCAAAATTTCCACATCAACACCGTATGAAAAAATTAGTGATCTATTTAGTTGTGATTTCCTTCTCTGCATGAAAGTTTAAAAGTAGCATATATTAATGCAGTATGAAGAAGAATGTTTTAATGTAGACATGCAAGCCTTGAAAGAACATTTTGAAAATCAAGAATACATTTCCTGCAAATGGGTGCATTTCTACCCTATATTTTAACTTTAGATTTATTCTCATATCAAACTCTTTTGGCTGTCTTTTTTACATCAGGCGCCCCCCTCCACACCCTGGATTATAAATAATGTAAATAATCCAATGTGATTATCTTGTGTGATGACTGTATTACGATGATAGTATATATCTGATAGTATATATCTGTATCATGAATCAATTTAAGTGGACCCGACTTAAACAAGTTGAAAAACTTATTGGGGTGTTACCATTTAGTGGTCAATTGTACGGAATATGTACTTCACTGTGCAACCTACTAATAAAAGTCTCAATCAATCAATCAGAACACATAGAATCATCATACTGCTGTGATTATATGCATCAAGTGTTCATTCAAGGCTAAGGCAAAATATCGTGATATATATCGTGTATCGCAATATGGCCTTAAAATATCGCAATATTAAAAAAAGGCCATATCGCCCAGCCCTAGTTCAATGATGCCATTTCTGTTTGTTATGTATAATTTTGTCTATTTTGTGTTTATCCTTGAATAAACATGTCAGTTTCTTGTTACCAACCATTGGGTATTATTCAAACTCCCCTAATTCAGCTGGCTAGTTGTTATCAAGAGTACTAAAACCCTTTTCAACATGATTCTGACAACTAAGTAGGCTAAATAACTTTAAAATTTAATACATGCTCGGATAGGCCAGTATCGGTCAGTATCGGTATCAGATCGGAAATGCAAAAACAATATCGGTATCGGATCGGAAGTGCATAAACCTGGATCGGGACATCCCTACACTGCATACAAAGTTGTTTTTTTGCTTTGTGCTATGTATAAACCAGGGGTCTCAGACACGCGGCCCGCATCTTAATATGAAAATGTAATGTTAGTGCGGCCCGCAAGTTTTATATGAATGCCGCTTGACAGCGTCACACTTGCCAACCCTCCCAATTTTTCCGGGAGACTGCCGAATTTCAGAGCAACTATGCTCATGAATGTCTGCTGATTTTCACCCAAACAACAATAATAAGGGCGTGCTATGATGGCACTGCCTATAGCGCACTCTACAACCTGTACAAACAGCTTGCCAGGCCAGTCACATGCTGTATGCGGCTTCTACAGACACACATAAGTGACTGCAAGGCATACTTGTTCAACAGCCATACAGGTCACACTGAGGGTGCCCGTTTAAACAACTTTAACACTCTTATTAATATGCGCCACACTGTGAACCCACACCAAACAATATTTGACAAACACATTACGGGAGAACATCCGCACCGTAACACAACACAAACACAACAGAACAAATACCCAGAATCCCATGCATCCCTAACTCTTCTGGGCTACATTATACACCCCCGCTACCACCAAACCCCCCCTCCGTGCGTCGGTTGAGGTGGGCGGGGTTGGGGGGGTTTGGTGGTAGCCGGGGTGTATAATGTAGCCCAGAAGAGTTAGGGATGCATGGGATTCTGGGTATTTGTTCTGTTGTGTTTATAATAATAATAACTGGGATTTATATAGCGCTTTTCTAAGTACCCAAAGTCGCTTTACATGTAGAACCCATCAATCATTCACACCTGGTGGTGGTAAGCTACTTTCATAGCCACAGTTGCCCTGGGGTAGACTGACGGAAGCCTGGCTGCAATTTGCGCCAACGGCCCCTCCGACCACCACTTATCATTCATCATTCAATTCACCGGTGTGAGTGGCACCGGAGGCAAAGGGTGAAGTGGATGGTAAGAGGCGGGGAGCGAACCTGCAACCCTCAGGTTTCTGGCACGGTTGCTCTACCCACTACGCCATGCCGCCCCTATTTATGTCGTGTTACAGTGCAGATGTTCTCCCGGAATGTGTTTGTCATTCTTGTTTGGTTTGGGTTCACAGTGTGGCGCATATTAGTAAGAGTGTTAAAGTTGTTTATATCACAACCTTCAGTGTAACCTGTATGGCTGTTGACCAAGTATGCCTTGCAGTCACTTACGTGTGTAAGCAGAGGCCGCATACTACATGTGACCGGGCCTGCACGCAGATAGCATGGTGTAAAAGCGGACGCGACGACATGTTGTAGAGCAGTGGTTCTCAAATGGGGGTACGCGTAACCCTTGGGGGTACTTGAAGGTATGCCAAGGGGTACTTGAGATTTTTTTTTAATATTCTAAAAATAGCAACAATTCGAAAATCCTTTATAAATATATTTATTGAATAATACATCAACAAAATATGAATTTAAGTTCATAAACTGAACATCAAATTAAGTAGACTATTTCGTTCATTACAATGCAACAATGCAATATTCAGTCTTGACAGCTGGATTTTTTTGTGGACATGTTCCATAAATATTGATGTTAAAGATTTCTTGTTTTGTGAAGAAATGTTTAGAATTAAGTTCATGAATCCAGGTGGATCTCTATTATAATCCCCAAAGAGGGCACTTTAAGTTGATGATTACTTCTATGTGTAGAAACCTTGTTTTAGAAAACTTGTTTATTTTTCAACAAGTTTTTAGTTATTTTTATATCTTTTTTTCCAAATAGTTCAAGAAAGACCACTACAAATGAGCAATATTTTGCACTGTTATACAATTTAATGAATCAGAAACTGACGACATAGTTCTGTATTTTACTTCTTTATCTCTTTTTTTCAACCAAAAATGCTTTCCTCTGATTAGGGGGTACTTGAATTAAAAAAAATGTTCACAGGGGGTACATCACTGAAAAAAGGTTGAGAACCACTGTTGTAGAGGACGTTAAAGGGGAACATTATCACAATTTCAGAATTGTTAAAACCATTAAAAATCAGTTCCCAGTGGCTTATTATATTTATCGAAGTTTTTTTCAAAATTTTACCCATCACGCAATATCCCTAAAAAAGCTTCAAAGTGCCTGATTTTAACCATCGTTATATACACCCGTCCATTTTCCTGTGACGTCACATAGTGAAGCCAACACAAAGAAACATGGCGGAAAGAACAGCAAGCTATAGCGACATTAGCTCGGATTCAGACTCGGATTTCAGCGGCTTAAGCGATTCAACAGATTACGCATGTATTGAAACGGATGGTTGTAGTGTGGAGGCAGGTAGCGAAAACGAAATTGAAGAAGAAACTGAAGCTATTGAGCCATATCGGTTTGAACCGTATGCAAGCGAAACCGACGAAAACGACACGACAGCCAGCGACACGGGAGAAAGCGAGGACGATTTTGGCGATCGCCTTCTAACCAACGATTGGTATGTTTTTGTTTGGCATTAAAGGAAACTAACAACTATAATAATAATAATAATAACTGGGATTTATATAGCGCTTTTCTCAGTACCCAAAGTCGCTTTACATGTAGAACCCATCAATCATTCACACCTGGTGGTGGTAAGCTACTTTCATAGCCACAGCTGCCCTGGGGTAGACTGACGGAAGCGTGGCTGCAATTTTGCGCCAACGGCCCCTCCGACCACCACCTATCATTCATCATACAATTCACCGGTGAAAGGGTGAAGTGTCCCGCCCAAGGACACAACGGCAGCGGTTTTTTTTTTTTTGGATGGTAAGAGGCGGGGAGCGAACCTGCAACCCTCAGGTTTCTGGCACGGTTGCTCTACCCACTACGCCATGCCGCCCCTATGAACTAGGTTTACAGCATATGAAATACATTTGGCAACAACATGCACTTTGAGAGTGCAGACAGCCCAATTTTCATCAATTAATATATTCTGTAGACATACCCTCATCCGCGCTCTTTTCCTGAAAGCTGATCTGTCCAGTTTTGGAGTTGATGTCAGCAGGCCAGGGAAGCTAGGGTCGATAGGGGGTTTAGCTTGCTCGTCTGCGGGAACAAACTGCCGCCATTGCTTGCCGTGCTACCGAGGTCCTTTGTCCCTGAATTGCTCACACACTCCGGCAGATTCAATGGGGGTCTGGCGGCAGATTTCTTTGACTTTATCTTTGGAAATGCATCTGTTTTGAGTGTCGCAGGATATCCACACATTCTTGCCATCTCTGTCGTAGCATAGCTTTCGTCGGTAAAGTGTGCAGAACAAACGTCCAATTTCTTGCCACTTTCGCATCTTTGGGCCACTGGTGCAACTTGAATCCGTCCCTGTTCGTGTTGTTACACCCTCCGACAACACACCGACGAGGCCTGATGTCTCCAAGGTACGGAAAACAGTCGAAAAAATGGAAAATAACAGAGCTGATTTGACTCGGTGTTTGAGAAAATGGCGGATTGCTTCCTGATGTGACGTCACGTTGTGACGTCATCGCTCCGAGAGCGAATATTAGAAAGGCGTTTAATTCGCCAAAATTCACCCATTTAGAGTTCGGAAATCGGTTAAAAAAATATATGGTCTTTTTTCTGCAACATCAAGGTATATATTGACGCTTACATAGGTCTGGTGATAATGTTCCCCTTTAAAAGCAGTGCCATCACGGCACGCCCTCAATGTTGTTGTCCGGGTGAAAATCGGAGAATGTTTGCCCCGGGAGATTTCCGGGAGAGGCACTGAAATCCGGAAACCACCCGGAAAAATCGGGGGGGTCGGCAAGTATGCAGCTGAGCCGCATCAGAGTGATCAAAGAGCCGCATGGGGTTGCCGACCCCTGTCTTAGGTACTTGAACTCCTCCACTTGGGGAAAGATCTCCTCCACAACTTAATTTGACTGCAGGAAAGTTCCTGTTAAAGTTGCTGCAGTGGAAAAGGGCCTCATGTCACATGTTTAAGAACATTTCCCTATAGAGGGGGCCCTGAAAAAAAGTACTTTAATAAGCAGTATTTTTGTAGTGAGATTCCCGGTGGACGTTAATCAGCTGCTGGCCCGTCCCAGGAAATAGTTATGCTTTTCTCGCTAATGGCGCTAGGAAAAAAGGAAGCCCTGCTGTGCATGTTATCTCTCTTGTATTGTTTGATGTGTGAGTAGGTAGGGTAACAACGGTGGTCTTTTTGCACCATGATAACCAAGATACGCTCTGATTGAGTCAGAGTCAAAGGATGCAGCCATACTTGCCAACCTCGAGCTCTCCGATTTCGGGTGGTGTGTGTGTGTGTGTGTGTGTGTGTGGGGGGGGGGGGGGGGGGGTATATATAAGAAATACTTGACTTTCAGTGAATTCTAGCTATAAATATATATTTCTTTTATTGTATATATATGTATATATATATATATATATATATATATATATATATATATATATATATATATATATATATATATATAAAATAAATACTTGAATTTCAGTGTTAATTTATTTACACATATACTTGTTGAGTTAAGGGTTGAATTGTCCATCCTTGTTCAATTCTCTGTCACTATTTTTCTAACCATGCTGAACACAATCTCTCTGATGATGCATTGCTGTGTGGCACGCACAAAAGTGCTTTCATCAAATGCACTAGATGGCAGTATTGTCCTGTTTAAGAGTGTCACAACATTGCTGTTTACTGCAGACGAACTGCTTTGCAGTAGACCAAAACGTGACTGCTGTTGTATGTTGTTACCGCGCTGGGAGGACGTTAATGAAACTGTCTAACAATAAACCCACATAAGGAACCAAGAACTCGCCCTCGATCATTCTACAGTTATAACGTGATTGGGCAGGGACGCTGTTTATTTCGGGAGATTTTCGGGAGATAATTTGTCCCGGAAGGTTTTCGGGAGAGGCGCTGAATTTCGGGAGTCTCCCGGAAAATCCGGGAGGGTTGGCAAGTATGGATGCAGCGTTGTATCACCGTCCTGCCTCTGAAAGCCCAAAAGTGGAAAACGTCGAGGCCAAAGCGGCCGCTCTCAGGCCTCCGGATTGACGGAAAGCGCTAAAGGCGCCACTTGAGGCTCCAAGCGGGAGGCTTCGAGACGCTCGCCGCGCTAATCAAGTAGAATCGCGCTAATTCAAATAGCCTGCTGCTCAAACAGACAAAGTTGGGGGCGGGGGGGCCGCAGCCCGGAATGAAAGTCGTCAGCTTTCAAGTGCGAGATGAAGGCTGACTCCCTTACAATGGCCGCCGAGTATCAATATTGAGCTTGTCTTCACTTTCAAAATGGATCACAGATGGCTTAAATCTACACTAAGCCATGGTGTTAGTATTAATGATGGGTGTGTGTGTGTGTGTGTGTGTGTGTGTGTGTGTGTGTGTGTGTGTGTGTGTGTGTGTGACACCGGAGGTGTTTGTCACAGCGATGAGCCACGAGAGAATTAGCATCCTCGCGGCTAAACGCTTCAGTTTCTCGGCTCTCATCAGTCTGGCTTCCAGCTGCCACTGACAGATGTTTACATTTGGAGAGGAAACCTCCGTTTACCGGGATGCTTGATTCTTCTCCAACGTGTGACACCGGCAGGGAAGGTATCGTAACGTAATTACCTCGCCAGAAAAGCTTTCCCCGAACACTGAAAATGCTCCCGTCAAGCGGCCAGCTGGTCCATCCGTCACAGACATTTGGGCTGAGAGGCGCTTTTGACGGACGCGCTCGTTAAAAACGCTGCTTTTTTAATCCACTCTGAGATGTTTGGGGAATAGTTGCATTTTCCAGCGCGCGTCTTGCGTATCGCAACCCAGCCAGAGAGCACTTTGATGACAACTATCACGACTGCCCTCATTTTCCACTTTAAAGCGATCTGCCTCCGAGTCAGGAGGAACGCTGATTGAAGTTGAAATTAAAAGGTGGAGTTCCAGCTCCAAATCCTCCTGCTCTAAAAGCGAAGTGTTACACCTCAGGTGAGAAAAACACTGTTTGGGGATCCACCACTACTGTTGAAACGAGGTTACAAATGTTGTTTGGAAGATGACAGGCTGCTGCAGAAGATAGAGTTTCAATAAACTCCATGAGCATGCTAAAAACAACTGAGCGGTTTCCTCAAACGCCCGCAATTTGATACGATTCGGAGTGCAATCCAAGTTTTGGGGGGAAGATCTGCTCCTAAACGTGCACAAGTTTGAACTGCTACCGTGCTTATGTATTGTTATGGCAGTTACCGGGCCCGTGTTATCCCGGGGAACATGCTTTATCAGTATCACGCAGTAGGACTCTATGGCACTAGTGTTGTCCAGATACCAATATTTTGGTGCCGATACCGGTACTAAAATTATTTCGATACTTTTCTAAACAAAAAATTGCATTAATCAATATTGAACATATATTGTTATGAAGGTGTCTGTTACTACATTATATATATATTTGCATTGTGTATCCAAAACATATTACATATTGTTATGAAGGTGTCTGTTACTACAATATATATATATTTGCATTGTGTATCTAAAACATATTACATATAGTTATGAAGGTGTCTGTTACTACATTACATATATACTTGCAGTGTGTATATTGTACATATTACATATTGTTATGAAGGTATCTATGACTACGTTATATATATTCTTGCAGTGTGTAAATAAAATATATAACATATTGTTATGAAGGTGTCTCTTACTACATTATATATATACTTGCAGTGTGTATGTTGTACATATTACATATTGTTATGAAGGTGTCTGTTACTACATTATATATATTTGCAGTGTGTATCTAAAACATATTACATATTGTTATGAAGGTGTCTGTTACTACATTATATATATATATATATATTTTTTTTTCACACACATACATATATTGCGCTCTACTACGGTATCGAGCACTATTTTTTGGATAACCTTATTAAGACATATATATATATATATATATATATATATATATATATATATACTTTCAGTGTGTATATAAAACATATTACATATTGTTATGAAGGTATCTGTGACTACATTATATATATTATTGCAGTGTGTAAATAAAATATATAATATATTGTTATGAAGGTGTCTGTTACTACATTATATATATACTTGCAGTGTGTATATCGTACATATTACATATTGTTATGAAGGTGTCTGTTACTACATTATATATATACTTGCAGTGTGTATATCGTACATATTACATATTGTTATGAAGGTGTCTGTTACTACATTATATATATATATATATATATATATATATATATATATATATATATATATATATATATATATATATATATATATATATACTTGCAGTGTGTATATTGTACATATTACATATTGTTATGAAGGTATCGGTTACTACATTATATATATACTTGCAGTGTGTAAATACAATATATAACATATTGTTATGAAGGTGTCTGTTACTACATTATATATGTACTTCCAGTCTGTATATAAAATATATTATATATTGTTATGAAGGTGTTTGTTACTACATTATATATATACTTGCAGTGTGTATATCGTACATATTACATATTGTTATGAAAGTGTCAGTTGCTACATTATATATACACTTGCAGTGTGTATATTGTACATATTACATATTGTTATGAATGTGTCAGTTGCTACATTATATATACACTTGCAGTGTGTATATTGTACATATTACATATTGTTATGAAGGTGTCAGTTACTACATTGTATATATACTTGCAGTGTGTAAATAAAATATATAACATACTGTTATGAAGGTGTCTGTTACTACATTATATATATATACTTGCAGTGTGTATATAAAACGTTGATGTAAGGTTTTGAAGTTGTTTTAGAGGGCTTTGAAGGCTACAGTGACCCCCATTGGCCGCATCTCCCAAGCATATTCATCATCTTTAAAATCCCAAAATAAAAAAAGACGTGTGTGTTCTTGTCTCTCATAATGATTGTGAACGATAGGCAACATTACAAAAAAAGTGCAGTTTCCCTTTAAGCTATGCAATCCTCTGCGCACAAGTTTAGTAGATCACCTTTGGATGGGCTACCAAGTTTGCGCGTGTTTAAGCACACGCAAACTTTTTGTAGATCAGGCCCAAAGTGTGTCAAAGTCTTTCCCCTATCTTTTCATGCTTCCATTTACAGAAAATAGTTTGAACACCCCTGATCTTGACTCTGATCTGTACACTGGTGACACTTCTTCCCCAGCGTCGCTGTGCTAAGAGAAAACTAAAGATCCGTAGCTTGACACACTCACACCAGAGCGGCTTACTAACTGGTGAAAGGAGACATCCAGCTGTGTTTTGATGAAATGGTTACACAGTAAGAGGCTTTCGGCTTATTAACACGTGTCCAAGAAGGCCGGCGCCAACAATGCCGAGATCACAGGGGGTCATATGACTTGTTATTGTGGTGGTGTCTCTGAGTCCCTTTCCACTGGTAATTGTGAAGAGCGTGGAAAATTACGCCTCATTTTCATCCTGTCACACCCCCTGTGTCAATCAGCTGTCCTGCGATTGGATGAACACTGAGCATCGGGGCAGCGCACACAAGCTGAACGATTAAATATGATCAATATAGCCTCAGGCTTATAAATGGAGGTTTGTTTGAGCGCCAGGTGCCAGGTCCACAGTAGGGCTGGGAGATAAAACAATATCAATATACATCGATGGGTAGACGCAAAATCGATACCAATATATATCGTCCTGTTCGGAAGGTTGGTTGCGTGAACAAAGACACTCGCTATATGGAAACCCAGCAACGCAGGAAGTGATCACTGATCAGTGGGAGTGACACACTAACAGCCAATCAGGTAACAGTATCAACTATCAGGTGTGTTTGCACCATCTTGTTGTCTGGCAAAAGAGAAAGTCAAAATCAAGAAATTGTGGGTAAAAGAGGAAAAGTCACCTGGACAGTATGGCAGTTTTTTTGATTTTTGTAAAGGGACTGTAATCAATGTGGTCTGTAAACCTCTGCGGTCCCCTCCCAGGTTTCTCATTGTGCCCATTGGGTAGAGTTTTTTTCTGGGATCTGAGCCGTGGATGGCGATGTGGCTTGTGCAGCCCTTTGAGACACTTGTGATTTAGGGCTATATAAATAAACTTTGATTGATTGATTGATAAATGA
Source organism: Nerophis lumbriciformis (assembly GCF_033978685.3). Lineage (NCBI taxonomy): Eukaryota > Metazoa > Chordata > Actinopteri > Syngnathiformes > Syngnathidae > Nerophis > Nerophis lumbriciformis. The sequence continues at coordinate 31,524,286 of NC_084572.2, read as the reverse complement.
TGCAAGGCGCTCGTCCTCACCAAGTGCGGTACTACCACACCACCTTTGCCGCGCCTACCCTTTAAAGCACACTTGTAACTTCCTGGCACTAGACCTACAGAAAATAGTTCTTCTCAGGTTTCTCTATGTTTACATTTTCACACTTTGCACTATTTTCTTACACTATATTAAGCAGTTCTTACATATTCCTTATTTTGGCACCTTCATTTTAAAGGGGAACATTATCACCAGACCTATGTAAGCGTCAATATATACCTTGATGTTGCAGAAAAAAGACCATATATTTTTTTAACCGATTTCCGAACTCTAAATGGGTGAATTTTGGCGAATTAAACGCCTTTCTAATATTCGCTCTCGGAGCGATGACGTCACAACGTGACATCAAATCAGGAAGCAATCCGCCATTTTCTCAAACACCGAGTCAAATCAGCTCTGTTATTTTCCGTTTTTTCGACTGTTTTCCGTACCTTGGAGACATCATGCCTCGTCGGTGTGTTGTCAGAGGGTGTAACAACACGAACAGGGACCAGTGGTCCAAAGATGCGAAAGTGGCAAGAAATTGGACGTTTGTTCCGCACACTTTACCGACGAAAGCTATGCTACGACAGAGATGGCAAGAATGTGTGGATATCCTGCGACACTCAAAGCAGATGCATTTCCAACGATAAAGTCAAAGAAATCTGCCGCCAGACCCTCATTGAATCTGCCGGAGTGTGTGTGCAATTCAGGGACAAAGGACCTCGCTAGCACGGCAAGCAATGGCGGCAGTTTGTTCCCGCAGACGAGCGAGCTAAACCCCCCCTGGATGTCTTGGCTCACACCGTCCCGAAGATGATCAAGAGAAGAATATCGACCCTAGCTTCCCTGGCCTGCTGACATGAGGGTATGTCTACAGAATATATTAATTGATGAAAATTGGGCTGTCTGCACTCTCAAAGTGCATGTTGTTGCCAAATGTATTTCATATGCTGTAAACCTAGTTCATAGTTGTTAGTTTCCTTTAATGCCAAACAAACACATACCAATCGTTGGTTAGAAGGCGATCGCCGAATTCGTCCTCGCTTTCTCCCGTGTCGCTGGCTGTCGTGTCGTTTTCGTCGGTCTCGCTTGCATACGGTTCAAACCGATATGGCTCAATAGCTTCAGTTTCTTCTTCAATTTCGTTTTCGCTACCTGCCTCCACACTACAACCCTCCGTTTCAATACATGCGTAATCGGTTGAATCGCTTAAGCCGCTGAAATCCGAGTCTGAATCCGAGCTAATGTCGCTATAGCTTGCTGTTCTTTCCGCCATGTTTGTTTGTGTTGGCTTCACTATGTGACGTCACAGGAAAATGAACGGGTGGTTAAAATCAGGCACTTTGAAGCTGTTTTTAGGGATATTGCGTGATGGGTAAAATTTTGAAAAAAACTTCGAAAAATATAATAAGTCACTGGGAACTGATTTTTAATGGTTTAAACCATTCTGAAATTGTGATAATGTTCCCCTTTAAGAGCTTATTGCTAAATGTTCAATGTGATTTGACTTGTGTTGACATTTCCTTTCTGCCTTGACAGCTGAAGGGATTATAATCAGAGGAAGGTTACATTTGAAATCAAAATGTTTACATTTAATATATTTTTCTCCGGCTCCCTATTTTCCGTAAGGTCATAAAAATATCAATAATTATCAATATCAACGGATATAAAAGACCAATTTTCAGCCATGTGCCCCAACCCTACTCTACAGGAGAGGGTGCGCTCCAACAAGAATGATTTAGCTCTATTGCGGTGCTAAATGACAGCTGTTAAGATGCAAGGGCAACAATCCCCATCCCAGCACACCCCCTCTTGTAGAGGACGGATACTTTGGATTCAGCACCAAGCGCTCAGACGAAATCCGTCCCATCGAAGTCTGTGAGCACGAAGTGATAAAAGGTGAGAGGCGAAACGTCGTCCAGTTGTGATTGATTCAACGCCCCTGAAAATATAACGACCTGGATGTATGGGAATATTCATAGGCATGATCAATATAGGTTTTGCAGAGGTCCTTAGGAACACTGAAAGGTTCCTGTCATATAAAGATGTTTGACTGGCAGTTTTGCAGTAGGTACTTAAACAGCGGAGCATTCCTGCCATACAGAGAATCTCCGGCTTGTGTTTTTGAAGAATGTTCTAAGAAAAAGCTAAAAGTTTCTGTCAAATAAAAAACTTTGACTGGCATATTTTGCAGAAAGTACTCCTAAAAACAGCACAGCGTTACTGTCATGTAGAGGATCTTTGACTGGTAGTTTTGCAATAAGTTCTCCAAACAAGTGTTCCTGTCATGTAGAGGATCTTTGACTGTTTTGTGCTCTCATACCTGTAGTCTCCTGGTCCATAAATCTGGCATTGTGAGATTGCAAGCTTGTCACTTCAATCATTGATTTGTTGTTCATTATCCCCTCGTAGTAGTAGTGGAGTGTGAGTGTGTGTGTGTGTGTGTGTGTGTGTGTGTGTGTGTGT
>NC_084572.2:31399302-31519302 GCF_033978685.3 Nerophis lumbriciformis | reverse complement strand
TTGACTTTAAAGAAAGCACTCGCTTGGCAGCTGACAGCTAACGGCCACGCCAGAGGCTCGCTGGCTGCACACGCTCAAAGCAGCAGCACCCAGGAGAAAATAAATACTTGTATGTAAAAAGTGTCACCTTCAGTGGATAGTGAGCTTCGGTATAAGAGGATTATTGTCCGTGGCTCGCATCGCGGTCTACGGCGACATCCTTCAGGGCAGGAAGGCCTCCTCCCACCCACAGGTTCCTCCCCAGCTTGTTTGTTTACTCCTGACTGAAATCCTCTTTTTTTTAATGCTTCAACGCAAAATACCATACAAAGCAGGTAGAAATCACCCTGCCGTTACAATGTGTGTCAGCATTCAGAATCAAACGAGCAGTGTTCATCTGACAGTCTGCTCTTTGAAGATCTGTCAGGGCAAAATAAGAAGCTCCTTGGTTTCGGATGGCCTCAGTGAAAAATGCGTAAAAATGGAAAAAAATGGTAGAGCTTTTGCAGCATAGCTCTCTGGGCATTTCCCCCTCGCAGCCGTATGTAGATGCAGTGCTAATTTTGGCCTCCAGCTCTAAAAATGTCTTGAACAACCGAACAAAGGCGGGCACTGAAAGCAGGCTGCAACAGAGCAGGCTGACGACTCACAGCTGGAAGCCTTTTTTCAACCCTGTCTGTGGAATTATTAAATACAACAAGGTTTACCCTCACTATCTAATTAGAACCAACATAGGAGCTGCATCACATCAGACAATTGGCATATAGTTTGTAGTATATATCCAATATTTCGGGTACTGAGAAGAATATCTGTTGCTCACATGAATTTTCAACTCACTAATGGGCAGCTACCATCTAAAATAGTTTGCTGCCTAAACGGGTAGCGGGTACAAGTTGCAAAGTAAAAGGTAAAAGAAGCAAAAGTTATCGCGGTACATATTGAAATACTGTATGTACTGTACAGCGGCTACACCACAGACGCTTGGTGAGGCTCCTTGAACTCAGGAAAGTTATGTCGTGTTCCATTTTGGAAGTCGGAATTTCAACTGGAACGCCCCTCGAGTTCGGATTTCCTAATCGAGAAGTGGGAGCAATCTCAAAACCTGAGTTGGCTTTAAAGATGGCTGCTTTGAATGTAAACAATAATTAATTACAGCTAAGTTAAAGTACCACTGATAGTCACACACACACTAGTTGTGGTGAAATTACTCTCTGCATTTGACCCATCCCCTTGTTCCACCCCCTGGGAGGTGAGGGGAGCAGTGAGCAGCAGCGGCGGCCGCGCTCGGGATTTGGTGATTTAACCCCCAATTCCAACCCTTGAGGGTGAGTGCCAAGCAGGGAAGTAATGGATCCCATTTTTATAGTCTTTGGTATGACTCGGCCGGGGTTTGAACTCACGACCTACCAATGTCAGGGCGGACACTCTAACCACAAGGCCACTGAGCAGGCTAATTAGCACTTCAGATTAGTTTTTGTTGCCCTGAATCAGTGTTTTTGGAGGTTTATGTATGGTAACATTACTGTAGTGTCAACTAGGGCTGCAAGTACCGATTTTCTTGATAGTCGATTAGTCAACGATGATCTTAACGATTAGTCGACTAATTGGATAATAAAGCGTACATATATTTAAAGGCTCTAATTTTCCCATCGACTTCTAAATGCAGCTTAAGTTATTGTAGGCATGTGCTCATGAACAACAAAGATGAGTAGTAATTCATTCATAAACATTTATTTTTACTGTTATTGTCATTCAGCCGTTACAAAAAATGTATTGACTATCAAAATGTCCATTTTAAATAGAGATGTCCGATAATATCGGACTGCCGATATTATCGGCCGATAAATGCTTTAAAATGTAATATCGGAAATGATCGGTATTGGTTTCAAAAAGTAAAATGTATGACTTTTTAAAACGCCGCTGTGTACACGGACGTAGGGAGAAGTACAGAGCGCCAATAAACCTTAAAGGCACTGCCTTTGCGTGCCGGTCCAATCACATAATATCTACGGCTTTTCACACACACAAGTGAATGCAAGGCATACTTGGTCAACAGCCATACAGGTCACACTGAGGGTGGCCGTATAAACAACTTTAACACTGTTACAAATATGCGCCACACTGTGAACCCACACCAAACAAGAATGACAAACACATTTTGGGAGAACATCCGCACCGTAACACAACATAAACACAACAGAACAAATACCCAGAACCCCTTGCAGCACTAACTCTTCCGGGACACTACAATTTACACCCCCCGCTACCCAAATTTGATCTTCACTCGTATACAAAACATTCTAACTTGGATTGTTTCCCTGGCTTTGAGACTCTCCCGAAGGACAGTGCAGCGAAGACACAACAAATTCCCTTCTTGTCTCTCATGGACACACACTTGTTGTTGTTGACTTTGGACTAGCGACTGCACAACATCAAGGCCGCGGAACAGAGACACACTGCAGGCTTACACACAAACATGCATCCACAAAAATATATGCCACACACATGCATACACCCCCTCCCAATCCAACGCCCTCGACGCAAATCCCATAGGGGTGATGAAAGGATGGTCAGCGCCTGAGAGCTGCGGCCCCCCACCATGACCCCGCACTCCCTTCCCTCTGTTACTAGATATCTCGAGATATATGTTGTAATATGTATATGTGCTTTGCTATGGAGGTTTTTTCCCACTCCAGACTGGGCCCCCTTAGGAGCCCAGTCTAGATTGCATTTTTTTACTCATCCTTCCCCAGCGTTTTACCTTTTTCCCCATCTTTTACGGGGAGGCTTGTGGCGACCCATCAGCGTTCCTGTTCTGTAACCCTGTACACTGTTTGTTTGTCTAAACTTGAACGGGTTTGTGCTGAAAACAAAGTTTCGTTGTACTTGTGCAATGACAATAAAGACCTATCCTATCCTATCCTAAACGGCTCAAGACCTAAATGTACCGAAATGTATTACCCGGACGCCTCCTTGTAGAGGTGTTTAGGGCACGTCCGACCAGTAGGAGGCCACGGGGAAGACCCAGGACACATTGGGAAGACTATGTCTCCCGGCTGGCCTGGGAATGCCTCAGGATCCCCTGGGAAGAGCTGGACGAAGTGGCTGGGGAGAGGGAAGTCTGGGCTTCTTTGCTTAGGCTGCTGCCCCCATCGAACCGAATTTAGCTTTGAGCTTCTGCAGCTGGCGAGTTACCACTAATCTCAAAAGGTCTTGTCTTATTTTGGATATTGGTAATTGCTTGGAAACGTGAATTACCCAAAACTAATGCACTTCAACGGATCAAATTGCTTATTAATGTTGACCTTCACACCACCTGATTCAAACCTGGATTAGTCACTTTTCTCTCTAACGCCGTCTTCAATCCTTTTATCGCGCTTTGCCTGCATTGAATGTGCGTTGTGCAGTAATTATCTTCCTGTGCAGAAGTAGTAGAATTAGTAGTAGTAGCAATGGCAACTGAAGCGACATTCAGATCGTTGTTAGAGCTGGAGCTACTCAATGCCGGACGTCAGTCACTTTTTTGTACATTTCACTCTGAAACCGGAGAAGAAGGTGTTCCTAATTAAACATGCCGAAAAACAGAAAAAAGACGACAAACTGAAAACTATTTAATACTAAAAGTAGACCAATCACAGCTCTGCGGTCCGCTTTGCTTTTACCGCGAGGTTCCGATATTTTTCAAGCGCAAGTCAAGCTTCGCCAGAGCACTTGGAGGTGCAGCGTCACCTCTTGTCGGGGCATTCTCGTTGGTTTGTTGTTACTGTCCGAAACCTACCAGAATCAAGTCGAACAAAGGGACGTAACGATAAACAATAACAATGATAACCGCGGTAAAACTCCCGACGGTTAGTATTACCCTTCTAAATTCAAATGATGGAAAAACCGAGATCGGTAACTGCACTTTGATAAATTCACGGACTGACTGGCGCCACCTCGCTAGCTTACATGCTACACTATATTGCCAAAAGTATTTGGCCACCTGCCTTTACTCACATATGAACTTGAAGTGCCATCCTATAGAATTGTCCAAAATGTTTTGGTATCCTGGAGCATTCAAAGTTCCTTTCACTGGAACTAAGAGGCCAAGCCCAACTCCTGAAAAACAACCCCACACCATAATTCCTCCTCCACCAAATGTCACACTCGGCGCAATGCAGTCCGAAATGTAGCGTTCTCCTGGCAACCTCCAAAACCAGACTGGTCCATTAGATTGCCAGATGGAAAAGCGTGATTCATCAGTCCAGAGAACGCGTCTCTACTGCTCTAGAGTCCAGTGGCGACGTGCTTTACACCACTGCATCCAACGCTTTGCATTGGACTTGGTGATGTATGGCTTAGATGCAGCTGCTCGGCCATAGAAACCCATTCCATGAAGCTCTCTGCGTACTGTACGTGGGCTAATTGGAAGGTCACATGACGTTTGGAGCTCTGTAGCAACTGACTGTGCAGAAAGCCTTTGCACTATGCGTTTCAGCATCCGCTGACCCTTCTCTGTCAGTGTACGTGGCCTACCACTTGGTGGCTGAGTTGCTGTTGTTCCCAAACTCTTCACTTTTCTTATAATAAAGTTGACTTTAGAATATCAGTGTTTCCCACACATTAATTTATTTGTGGCGGCCCGCCACGAAAGAATTACGTCCGCCACAAATGGATTTTTCAGCTTTTGACTCGCTCGACCGCTCATAAAAGCAATGGGACTGTCTGTGAATGTTGCTTGTAGCTACAACTCCGGTGCAGTAGGTGGCGGTAGCCTACTATGCATTGTAACTCCGCCAATAGCACTTAATTCACCTGGTGGGCCAGAAGAAGAAGAAGAAGAAGAAGAGGGACGGACGGACGGGATCAAAATACGAGGGTAATATAGGTTATAGGTAGATAGGTTATAGCTGCATCGCTCGCGCCTCGTCATATATTTAACGTTAATCCGCGATTTCACCGAGCGTTTCACTGACGGTGAGCAGCCTGACGCTGCTTCATTAACACCGCCGCTGTTTGACTCGGGGGCCGGGGCAGACGCACGCAGTAACAGTCACGTGTTACCATACCGACGAGCTAACGTGTCCAGGTTATAACCCTGTTGTCAATAAACACACGTGGACTGAAGCTAAATTGTCCACTGTCCACTGCAGCATGTGAATGCAATGAAAAGAATCAAATCTGAGCCAACCAACTGTTAAAATGTTGTCCAGGTTAATGTTTTGGCCATTAAAGGCCCTTCATTTCAAGATTTCAACTGTGATCAGGCTTTAAACAGGTGGCTGACCTGTTCAGATGAGTGTAACTGCTACTGGTCAAATAATGTGAAATAGCATTTAATTTTACATGTATGCAATGCCATTTAAATGTAATTATAGATAATAATAATAATAATAATAATAATAATAATAATAAATACTGTGTAGTGTTGTAAATAGTCAACGGGAAGGATTTTAGTAAGATATAAGCCATGAGCACTACACAGCCAGAAAGAAACCTAGGCAGGACAAGTAAAAATATTGGGGCAAGTAGATTTGAGAAGTCGGGCAAGTAGAAAAAAACCTTAACGTTGAACCCTGCATGTGTTGAGCTGCTGCCGCTTAAGGTTAGACGGCACTGTACATAGAGCGGTTCTGCTCGTTAGTAATAAATTCTAATGTTGGATGTTCACTCCTTCACACAGATGAGTATAGAAAAATATTTTCAACGGCCGAAAAGGGCTCGACTTGGAGAGGAGGTAGGCCTACAGTCCGGACCACAGGTGCGACCTGTTCAGCAGCAGCAGGAGGAGGAGGAGGAGGAGGTTGACTGACTGTGGCAGGACACCTCTGCCTCTGTTTCACTTCATGTTGCTGGTAAATAATATGGTTGTAGTAGTAGGCTAAAGTTAAATTATTTAGTATTCACTAATTAAAGGGGCAGAGCTTTAAGAGACATTTTAGCTTTTATATTGTATAGGATATATTTTTTGTAAGAACCACAATTAATAAATATATTTCAGTGAATCACTAATTGTTCAAATCTGTATATAAATATGTACATAAAATGTTGTAATTATATTCCAACTCCGCGTTCTTCTTGGTCATCGCCGCTGCCGCCGCCACCCCCCGACCACACCACCACAAATAGATGCCTGTCCTGTGGGAAACACTGAATATTTAGGAGCGAGGAAATTTCACGACTGGATTGGTTGCACAGGTGGCATCCCCTGACAGTTCCACGCTGGATATCACCCATTCTTTCACAAATGTTTGTAGAAACAGTCTCCTTGCCAAGTGCTTGATTTTATACACCTGTGGCCGGGCCTAGTGATCATTTGGATGGGTGGCCAAATACTTTTGGCAATATAGTGTATCATGAAAACAGAGACATTGACGTCTTCCCCCGTTAAACGACATAAACCAATCGAAACTTGTATAAAAACATTACAGTCTGAGTACCTAAGATATTCAATTGTGCAGATTGAACCTACAAGCTGCGCTCTCTTAGAACAGAGTGATCGCTCCATACTCAAGAGGAACACCAGACTGAGGTGTTTTTACGGCGCGTACAAGGACCGCTGAACACAGTAGGACGCCACAATGCCCACCAGAAGAAAAAATATATAAATAATTGATTTTATTTGCAATGCACTTTTCATTGGAATACATCTTAAAGTACTACAGTAATTATGAAAATTTGAAACAATAAATGCTTAGTCATTAAAACAGATACAATACAAAGACTAAAACCCTACCAGTGACGCATAAGAAACACAAAACATGCAAAATAGTGACTTTTAATAAAAGTGTCCTTTTTAAAAAGATCGTAACTTGGTCATAAGATTTCAGTGTGCAAGTGCTTTTTGGCACATTCAACAATGATAATGATAACCGTGATATGAAATTGTCCCTGAGTGGGAAAAGCACCGACTGGAAAGTTCAAGTTGCTTGCCGTCAGAATGTTTGAATGTTAGCTTTGGCTTTACTCATTCATTAAGTTGGAATTTAACAATGAGAGTTCTAAAATCACAAGGCCGAGATTCAGCTTGATTATTTCCTATAGAATTGTTGAAATAGCTATATCCTTCCGTAACAATCTTTGATGCAACGCTTGAGCGGCCGCGTATAACGCAGTGACAAAGCGCTCGCGTGTGTGTACTGTAGGTAAGGTTGCATTTCTGCCTCATCCCTGTGAGAATCCTGCATGTGACTGAAGCATTAAGGAGTGGGACTATCCAGGACTAGCTGCGATTAGCTAAAAAAAAAACACCAGGTAGCATTTGTGAGCAGATAATACCGTATCATCTCTCTTTCCGACTTATCCGGTCGATAGTGCATATTTAAGTGAAGGGTGAGGCAAAACTACTACCTTCTGTGTACACCGTGTATACGTGACTAGGCTTTTAGGAGGGAAAACCGCTGGTTCCAACTCGGGAAAAAAATCCCAAGTGGGTCATCTTTTTATAACCAAGCACAATAGTAGTGGGAGAACATTAAACGTAGTGGATTACGTGGGTAAACTGGAGAAAGAAGGCGCTCTCATTTCAGACGACACCACACCAACGCGCTGCCTGGAGACAAGGAGCCGCTACACCACTACTGTACCTGCTTCGCCCGCTACGGCGACGGTTCAGTGAGCAAGCTCAGCCAGATGCGGCGCGACACCTCAAACTCTGTGTCGTGCCTCCGCCGAAAATGGGACTCGGAATATGGCTTTTTGGGTTTGTTTGTTCTTTTGCCCCATTTGGCTGCTTGTCAGATGTTACTTAATGGTAAATTAGCAACGTAGTTTGTGAGGTGGGGGCTGGTGACACTCAAGGTTTTCCACAGTGCCATAATGTCACACACACGTGCACACGCACGCACACACACACACACGCACACACACACACACACACACACACACACACACATTCTTGTATTTGTAACCTTCTTGAAACCTACAAAAAATGCCTACGTCTTTAGGGCCACCCGTTCTAGATATATAAAGATTTGTATTTACAACATTACTAATATATACAAAATATGCAAATATAAAAAAGCTTGTTGTGAAAAATGAGTTGGAATTTCGCAAGAAAAAAGTCACAATTTCACAAGAAAAACTTTTGAGAAAAATAAATGTTAGCAGTTTTATAATAAAAGTCGTAATTTTACTCAACGCAAGTCAAACTTTAAAAGAAAAACTCAACGTCTGTGCAATATTATGATCAAAGTTGGAAATTAACTCAATAACAGTCACAATTTTACAAGAAAAGCTTAAAATTTTGACAATTTTACGAAAAGAGTCGTAATTTTACTCGACAAAAGTCACAATTTTATAAGAAAACTTTAAAATGTTGCCAATATTACAATAATAATCGGAATTCTACTGAGCAAAATATGACATGTCATAATTTTACTCAAAAAATGTCACTAGTTTACAAGAACAACAACAAAATTGGCAAGAATGTGATAAGTCAGAATTTTAAATGACAAATGTCACCATTTTGCATTAAAAAGTAATACTTTTACATAAAAAAGTAATATTTGTATGAGAAAATATTGCAATATTACAGAAACAGAAAGAATATGAGAAATTGTTCCCAATTTTATAAGAAAAAAGTCGACACATTGTGAGAAAAAGGCTTTTAGTTATTTTTTTATTTTTTTGAATTTTTTGTTTGTAATTGCTTTATCATTTACTTCGTTATTACAGTATGTCTCTATATCATATTTATTTATTTATTTATTATTTTTTTAATTTTGGCCAAAGGGGACGCATTTCAATTTCTTACTCACACTTGTTATTTCATATGTTGGCCAGAGGAGCACACTTCAAATGTTTACACACACTTGTTATTTCATATGTTGGCCAGAGGGGGTGCACTTCAAATTTTTACACACACTTGTTATTTCTTATGTTGACCAGAGGGGGAGCACTTAAAACCGACACAGTCAATTTGAAAATCCCTCCTTTTTGTGACCACCAAAAATTAGATAGATAGATAGATAGATAGATAGATAGATAGATAGATAGATAGATCTCCCCACCAGGGTTACAAAGGAGATCTCTATTTTTTGTTTTTTGTAATGTGCTTAAGGCCGATGACAAAGGAGTCACGGACCACAGATGGCCCCTGTGCCGCACTTTGGGCAACCGAGCTGTAGAAGCTAACTGTTGATGGCCACTCTAGTCTTAGTACCGTAATGTATTTGTTCATCCTATGGTCACATATGTAACGCGGGTTGTCTTACGTCAGCCCCGGAAGTCGTAAAATCAGCTTGTTCACCTGGCCGTTTTTTTCGGGGATGAACAGGGAAGTCCTTCTTTAGCTGCTGTCTTGTTTGATCATATATTGCTGCCTTTGCACCTGTCAATGTTTACTTTTGTATGCACATTAAATCAACGAAAAATCCTGACTTTGGAGCAATGTTCACGGACTCTAGTATTTTGCTCTCTATTATATCAATTAGAACTGTCCGATAATATCGGACTGCCAATAAATGCTTTAAAATGTAATATCGAAAATTATCGGTATTGGTTTCAAAATTATCGGTATCTGTTTCAAAAAGTAAAATGTATGACTTTTTAAAACGCCGTTGTGTACACGGGCGTAGGGAGAAGTTTAGAGCGCCAATAAACCTTAAAGGCACTGCCTTTGTGTGCCGGCCCAGTCACATAATATCTACGGCTTTTCACACATACAAGAGAATGCATGGATACTTGGTCCACAGCCATACAGGTCACACTGAGGGTGGCCGTATAAACAACTTTAACACTGTTACAAATATGCGCCACACAGTGAACCCACACCCAACAAGAAGGACAAACACATTTCGGGAGAACATCCACACCGTAACACAACAGAACAAATACCCAGAACCCCTTGCAGCACAAACGCTTCCGGGACGCTACAATATACACCCCCCGCTACCCCCTATGAACCCCGCCCACCTCAACCTCCTCATGCTCTCCCTGAGAGAGCATGTCCCAAATTCCAAGCTGCTGTTTTGAGGCATGTTAAAAAAAAATAATGCACTTTGTGACTTCAATAATACTGCGATGAGCTGGCGACTTGTCCAGGGTGTACACCGCCTTCCGCCCGATTGTAGCTGAGATAGGCTCCAGCACCCCCCGCGACCCCCAAAAGGGAATAAGCGGTAGAAAATGGATGGAGGGATGGATGGACTTCAATAATAAATATGGCAGTGCCATGTTGGCATTTTTTTCCATAACTTGAGTTGATTTATTTTGGAAAATCTGGTTACATTGTTTAATGCATCCAGCGGGGCATCACAACAAAATGAGGCATAATAATGTGTTAATTCCACGACTGTATATATTGGTATATTGGTATCGGTTGATATCAGAATCGGTAATTAAGAGTTGGACAACATCGGAATATCGGATATTGGCAAAAAAGCCATTATCGGCCATCTCTAGATGCAATGGTTTTCCGTATTGGGACCATGATTTGGGTCCTAACTTGTTCACCGGTCCTCATATGGAAGGCACTTTTCCTTGTTGGTGTCTCAAGAAGGGTAGCAATACAAGAACACACACACACACACACACCACATTGACTGCAGCTCTGCACAGGATATTTATATTAATGAAGATAGCGAGTGCTCTCCACTCCATCGCATTCGTGCCCCGCAGAGGCCGGAGATGCCCTCCTTTTTGTGTGATCCGGCTATTCAAGAAACGCAGGCTTTTTAGAGTTTGACACACGCGCACGCTCACTTTTGTGTGCAGCATTTTTGCATGAAAAGGCGCACCAATCCGGGGGGGGCCAGATGTGAAAGTTAAAAGCCTGACAGACTTTTGTGCAAGATGTGTGAGTGGGGAGGAGGAGGAGGACGGATGACGAAACGACTCCCGTTCGAAGCCTGAAAGTGTCATTTTGAGATGTGAATTCATTTGCATGGCCAGCGTCATCCGGGTACGTGGTGATGCAACAGCGCCGCCTGGCGCCAACGCCGCGCGCTTTTCACACAAAAAAGCTTCAGCTGCCGCGCAGCGCGCTCCTCCATTGCGTCTTATTACCTTGGCTGTCACAAGGCGCGTCTGCGGCAGATTTGCTGCTGCGGCGGCCGTCGTTTGGCGCCTTCTTCCTGCGGGCCCTCTGTGCGCGGCGGCGGCGCGCGGCAATCGTCGCCGTCGTCGTCCCCGGCCGCCATCCTCCGTCCCGGTCGTCGTGCGGTGCCAAAAGTGTTTCAACTTGATCTGCGGGGAGAGGACACGCACATTGTTGTGTTTTACTGGGGACCTGTTGAGTCCTGTTGCGCGCGCGCGCGCTCGACTCATTTGCATATGGAACGTGCGCGCGGCGCGCTCCTGTTGGAGGAGTTCAACGCAAAAAGTGCGCGTAAGGAGGTGCGCATGAGGGAGGTGTTGTTGGGGAACAGCCTGTAGCTCCTCGGTGTGGCGAATATTCTCCGGTACCGGGCTGGTCCAGTGTGCAGCAGCAGCAGGTTGCGATGAAGATGAATAGGATGAGGATGACGATGATTGACACTTTTCTTAAGCGCAATATGCAACTTGTGAAGCAAATTTTTTAAAAATATTAAAAAATTAAAAAAAGCACGTCACTCACCCCATTCCCGTCACACATCTCTCCAGGCGGCCAGGTGGAGATGACATTGCAGCCTGTTACTCCATTCGGGTGCCCGCCAAAAAGGGGTGAGTCTCCCCCTCCCACCCACCCCGTCAAATTAATCCATCAATTGCAAATCCATCCAAAAAGGAAAGAAAAAAAAAATCAGATTAATCCACCTGTCGTGTCCGTGAAGACCTCCAGCGTCACGGCCACCTTCTCCCCCCCTTCCTGGAGCTGCAGGTGCTATTCCTCCTGACGCTGGATTTCAAATGTGCCACTTCCACGACGCGCGGCCACGCGTGTGGGGTGGTGGTGGAGATAAAATGGGAGATGGTGGCTTCAAAAGATCCAGAATGTGATCTCCACAGGCGGCTTGGCGCGTTCCGCAGTGAGAGCCTGTGGACAGCTCCGCGCGCCTCCGCCTCCTCTGCGTGGTTGTGGAGGTGTGTGTGCGCGCGCGTGCGTGGACGTGTGTGTGGAGGGGAGATTCCGTCACATACGCAACATAGACACGCACGTATCATTCACACGCACGCGCACATCCTGCACGCACAATGAAGGAAAAAAAAAAAAAAAGACGCTCAAAATCGGAGCAAGTTTGTAGTTGTTACCGGGCGACCGCAGCTGAAGCGAGCCGAGATTAACGCGGGAGTGTTCCCCGGTTACCGTCTGCGTTCGCCCGCCTGGGTTGGGGGATGACCGCACCTTCTATTTATAAAGCATACAGCATGGGGGAGAAAATGGACATTGCAACAATTTGCAAAAGGGAGAGTCCTACATTTGCGCGTGTCATGAAACGTCATCTAAGTGTGTGTGGGTGTGAGTGCGTGCGCGCAAGACCGAGGTAACTAAATACATTTCAGAAGCTTTTCTAATCAGGGAAAAATGGTGAAATACAATAAAGCAAATATAAGTATAATTATTTACTACAAACCCCGTTTCCATATGAGTTGGGAAATTGTGTTAGATGTCAATATAAACGGAATACAATGGTTTGCAAATCATTTTCAACCCATATTCAGCTCAATATGCTACAAAGACAACATATTTGATGTTCAAACTGATAAACTTTTTTTTTTTTGCAAATAATCATTAACTTTACGTGACAAAGAAGTTTGGAAATGTGGCAAAAAAGACTGATAAAGTTGAGGAATGCTCATCAAACACTTATTTGGAACATCCCACAGGTGAACAGGCAAATTGGGAACAGGTGGGTGCCATGATTGGGTATAAAAGTAGATTCCATGAAATGCTCAGTCATTCACAAACAAGGATGGGGCGAGGGTCACCACTTTGTCAACAAATGCGTGAGAAAATTGTTGAACAGTTTAAGAAAAACCTTTCTCAACCAGCTATTGCAAGGAATTTAGGGATTTCACCATCTACGGTCCGTAATATCAAAGGGTTCAGAGAATCTGGAGAAATCACTGCACGTAAGCAGCTAAGCCCGTGACCTTCGATCCCTCAGGCTGTACTGCATCAACAAGCGACATCAGTGTGTAGAGGATATCACCACATGGGCTCAGGAACACTTCAGAAACCCACTGTCAGTAACTACAGTTGGTCGCTACATCTGTAAGTGCAAGTTAAAACTCTCTTGTGCAAGGCGAAAACCGTTTATCAACAACACCCAGAAACGCCGTCGGCTTCACTGGGCCTGCAGCTCACCTAAGATGGACTGATACAAAGTGGAAAAGTGTTCTGTGGTCTGATGAGTCCACATTTCAAATTGTTTTTGGAAACTGTGGACGTTGTGTCCTCTGGACCAAAGAGGAAAAGAACCATCCGGATTGTTATAGGCGCAAAGTTGAAAAGCCAGCATCTGTGATGGTATGGGGGTGTATTAGTGCCCAAGACATGGGTAACTTACACATCTGTGAAGGTGCCACTAATGCTGAAAGGTAAATACAGGTTTTGGAGCAACATATGTTGCCATCCAAGCAACGTTACCATGGACGCCCCTGCTTATTTCAGCAAGACAATGCCAAGCCACGTGTTACATCAACGTGGCTTCATAGTAAAAGAGTGCGGGTACTAGACTGGCCTGCCTGTAGTCCAGACCTGTCTCCCATTTACAATGTGTGGCGCATTATGAACCCTAAAATACCACCACGGAGACCTCCGGACTGTTGAACAACTTAAGCTGTACATCAAGCAAGAATGGGAAAGAATTCCACCTGAGAAGCTTCAAAAATGTGTCTCTTCAGTTCCCAAACGTTTACTGAGTGTTGTTAAAAGGAAAGGCCATGTAACACAGTGGTGAACATGCCCTTTCCCAAATACTTTGGCACGTGTTGCAGCCATGAAATTCTAAGTTAATTATTACTTGCAAAAAAAAATAAAGTTTATGAGTTTGAACATCAAATATCTTGTCTTTGTAGTGCATTCAATTGAATATGGGTTGAAAAGGATTTGCAAATCATTGTATTCCGTTTATATTTACATCTAACACAATTTCCCAACTCATATGGAAACGGGGTTTGTATAAATTAGGGCTGGGCGATACGGCCTTTTATTAATATCTCAATATTTTTTGGCCATGTCACGATACACGATATATTTTTGCCTTAGCCTTGAATGAACACTTGATGCATATAATCACAGCAGTATGATGATTCTATGTGTCTACATTAAAACATTAATATATGCTCATTTTAAACTTTCATGCAGAGAGGGAAATCACAACTAAGTCAATTTAGCAAAAGTGTATTTATTAAACAGTTAAGCAGTGGCACAAACATTCATGTCATTTCCAAAACAGAAAGTGCAAGATTGTCAAAGACATTTTAAAACAAGCTATTAGTGCACTTTTGTGCATGATGTCACTAAGATGACATATCAAAACAACACTAAATGAAAGTGTACTTTTTGTACAGAACGCCACTACAATAGTTTAAAACAAATAAAGTGCACTTTTGTGCATGATGTCACACAAGATATTTCAATAAGTGTCACATAAAAATGAGCTGATATCAAATAGTGTATGTCATACGGTGGTGATGTGGAAATGGTTGCTTCGGCATTTTGTTGGTGTGGCACTGGCCGGAGATGTTGACATGCAGAGTTTGAAGCACTCTTCATTCTCTAGCGGGTGACTTTTCAAATGATGCTACAAATTAGCAGTCCCGCTACTTTTAGTAGCAACGCTTTTGCCGCATAATTGTTCGACATATTCCCGCTTGAAGCCAAACCACCGCCAGACGATGGACCCCGTGCTGTTTTTCTTAGGAATTAATTCTTCATCCATTTGTTACCAGAGTCGCACCTTCTCTCTCTCGTATTACCACCCGACCTCACCGTTGGCATCACAGCTAACGTTACCATGTCGCTACCTGTCTGCTCCGCGGGAGCGTGTGACGTTGCACACGTGACGTATGTAAGAAGGTGCGCTTGTTTTAAGTCTCTTGAGAAGGAGAGACAAGAGAGTGAGAAACGCATACAGTTTAATGCCTGCAGCTAAAAGCAACTGCGTGAGAACATATACTCGAATATCACCATATATTCATTTTCTATATCGCACAGAGACAAACCCGCGATATATCGAGTATATCGATATATCGCCCAGCCCTACTATAAATAATGCCGCAAGTTCGGTCTTTCTAGTGCTTACTGATCACACAGAGATACAGTGCATCCGGAAAGTATGAAAACAAAATCTACTTTTTTCTACATTTTGTTATGTTACAGCCTTATTCCAAAATGGAATACATTAATTTTTGTACTCAAAATTCTACACACAATAATCCATAGTGACAGTGTAAAACTTTTTTTTTTTTAACAAGAAAAGAGAACCTTCCAGAAGGACAACCATCTCTGCAGCATTCCACCAATCAGGCCAGTATGGTAGAGTGGCCATTTCTTGGTAAAAAAAAAAAAAAATTCCTAAATGCACCTGGAAGACTCTCAGACCATGAGAAACAAAATACTCTGGTCTGACGAGACAAAGGATATACTCTTGGGCGTAAAATGCCAGACGTCATGTTTGGAGGAATTACTCTCTGTAAAGCACCAGTTCAATTGGCAGCAAAATAGGCCCAGAGCATAATACTACCACCACCATGCTTGACGGTAGGTGTGGTGTTCCTGGGATTAAAGGCCTCACCTTTTCTCCTCCAAACATATTGCTGGGTATTGTGACCAAACAGCTACATTTTTGTTTCATCTAACATCACAGGACAAAGATAAGACCTTCTGGAGGAAAGTTCTGTGGTCAGATGAAACAAAGCATGAGCTGTTTGGCCACAATACCCAGCAATATGTTTGGAGGAGAAAAGATTAGGCCTTTAATACCAGGAACACCAGACCTACCGTCAAGCATGGTGGTGGTAGTATTATGCTCTGGGCCTGTTTTGCTGCCAATGGAACTGGTGCTTTACAGAAACTAAATAGGACAATAAAAAAAGGAGGATTACCTCCAAATTCTTCAGGACAACCTAAAATCATCAGCCCGGAGGTTGGGTTTTGGGCGCAGTTGAGTGTTCCAACAGGACAATGACTCCAAACACACGTCAAAAGTGGTAAAGGATTGGCTAAATCAGGCTAGAATTAAGGTTTTAGAATGGCCTTCCCAAAGTCCTGACTTAAACGTGGGGACAATGCTGAAGAAACAAGTCCATGTCAGAAAACCAACAAATTTAGCTGAACTGCACCAATTTTGTCAAGAGGAGTGGTTCAAAATTCAAGCAAAAGCTTGTGGATGGCTACCAAAAGTACCTTATTGCAGTGAAACTTGTCAAGGGACATGTAAGCAAATATTAACATTGCTGTATGTATACTTTTGACCCAGAAGATTTGCTCACATTTTCATTAGACCCATAATAAATTCAGAAAAGAACCAAACTTCATGAATGTTTTTTTGTGACCAACAAGTATGTGCTCCAATCACTCTATCACAAAAAAATAAGAGTTGTAGAAATTATTGGAAACTCAAGACAGCCATGACATTATGTTC
The DNA here is from genome assembly GCF_033978685.3 of Nerophis lumbriciformis. Taxonomy (NCBI): domain Eukaryota; kingdom Metazoa; phylum Chordata; class Actinopteri; order Syngnathiformes; family Syngnathidae; genus Nerophis; species Nerophis lumbriciformis. The sequence continues at coordinate 31,502,833 of NC_084572.2, read as the reverse complement.
TTTACAAGTGTATGTAAACGGACCACGACACACAAAATGATCCCAAAATGATCTTCAACAAAAAATCTTATGATACATTAAACACACATTTCTTATTGCAATCAAAGAACAATTTTGTCATTAAATAAAATAGTGAACATACAAGAGAACTTGTCTTTGAGTAGTAAGTAAACATACAAAGGCTCCTAATTATTCTGCTGACATATGCAGTAACATATTGTGTCCTTTCTAATTTTATTATTTTGTCAAAATTATGAAGGACAGGCGGTAGGACAGTGATTATTAATGTACTTGTTCATTTACTGTTAGTATCTAATAAGCATAATAAGCACTAATTCTGTTTATATACTTCACATATGTTTTGGGTATGGATCCAATCATACATGGGTTGTACTTAAAGTCCTCATGTGTCCAGGGGCGTAATTCCTGACTTCATGAACATAACGATATTGTGATGATAAAAAATGTCAATATAATCATTGTAATATCAACTAGATATGGGTCTTGTACTTGATATTGTTACAATCTATATATATGTGGACCAAGTAAATAAAAACAGAATACAATGATTTGCAAATCCTTTTCAACTTATATTCAATTGAATAGACTGCAAAGACAAGATATTTAATGTTCAAACTAAGAAACTTAATTTTGTTTTTGCAAATAATCATTTACTTACAATTTAATGGCAGCAACACATTGCAAAAAAGTTGGCACTGGGGCATTTTTACCACTGTGTTACATGGCCTCTCCTTTTAACAACACTCAGTAAACATTTGGGAACTGAGGAGACCAATTTTTTAAGCTTTTCAGGTGGAATTCATTCCCATTCTTGCTTGATGTACAGCTTAAGTTGTTCAACAGTCCGGGGTCTCCGTTGTGGTATTTTAGGCTTCATGATGTGCCACACATTTTCAATGGGAGACAGGTCTGGACTACAGGCAGGCCAGTCTAGTACCCGCACTCTTTTACTATGAAGCCATGCTGTTGTAACATGTGGCTTGGCATTGTCTTGCTGAAATAAGCAGGGGCGTCCAGGACAACGTTGCTTGTATGGCAACATATGTTTCTCCAAAACCTGTATGTACCTTTCAGCATTAATGGTGCCTTCACAGATGTGTAAGTTACCAATGCCTTGGGCACTAATACACCCCCATACCATCACACATGCTGGCTTTTCAACTTTGCGTCTATAACAATCCGGGTGGTTCTTTTCCTCTTTGTTCCGGAGGACACGACGTCCACAGTTTCCAAAAACAATTTTAAATGTATACTCGTCAGACAACAGAACACTTAAACTTGCACTTACAGATGTAGCGACAAACTGTAGTTACTGACAGTGGTTTTCTGAAGTGTTCCTGAGCCCATGTGGTGATATCCTTTACACACTGATGTCGCTTTTTGATGCAGTACCGTCTGAGGGATCCAAGGTCCGTAATATCATCGCTTATGCGCAGTGATTTATCACGATTCTCTGAATCTTTTGGCGATATTATGGACCGTAGATGGCGAAATCCCGAAATTCCTTGCAATAGCTCGTTGAGAAATGTTGCTCTTAAACTCTTAAGACAATTTGCTCACACATTTGTTCACAAAGTGGTGACCCTCGCCCCATTCTTGTTTGTGAATGACTGAGCATTTCATGGAAGCTGCTTTTATACCCAATCATGGCACCCACCTGTTCCCAATTAACCTGTTCACCTGTGGGATGTTCAAAGTAAGTGTTTGATGAGCATTCCTCAACTTTCTCAGTCTTTTTTGCCACTTGTGCCAGTTTTTGTGAAACATGTTGAAGGCATCAAATTTCAAATGAGCTAATATTTGCAAAAAATAAAGTTTTCCAGTTCGAACTGTAGGTATCTTTGTGGGCTATTCAATTGAATATAGATTGAAAAGGATTTGCACATCATTGTATTCTGTTTTTATTTACGATTTACACAACGTGCCAACTTCACTGGTGTTTGGGCTTGTACATACACATACATATATACCCATACATATACATATATACTGTACATGATCGTCGTAATTATGACACACTGTCACATTCGGTTAAGATGCTGCTGCATACACATGACAAATCAGCTTGTAAAAATTACAAATAAGGAGCAACACCACACAAACATGTGTAACAACAATTCATCCTCCCAGCCCTCGTCTGTGGTGTAAACTTCTAAAAGTACTCCAATTTCAATTTGTGAAAATCTGACACTCATAATTGTTCAGACACGAGGAACAATAGACTGCACGAAGTAATCTGCATGCCGACCCCACTCACTGTGGTGGGTCTTGAAGGCAACACGGAAAACGGACATTATCAAAATGGCAGCATCAGACATTGATACTGAGAGATAGCGATAACAATGTGATACCGCGTGTGTGTGTGTCTGTAATCAGACTGACTCAGCATCACACAACTTGCGTCTGTCCGCTCAGTGCGCACAGATAGAACATTTCAATATCCGCTCAACCGCTCTGCGCCTTGGACACACACACACGCACACACACACTTGTGCCTTTAGAATGAGCGTGCTAGCAGCTGATGATGTGTCATGTTCTGTGCCTCGTTAAAAAGGGGCGAAATGAGGGGAACTGGAGAGACTTGTGAGCCACACAGACTCAATTAAGTGTAATTAGCAGATCAAAAACTGCAGCTGGAGGGGGTGCGCGGTTGGGCGTGGGGGGGGTTGATGTGGTCCTCGGGGATCCCTCCCTCCCCCTTCCTTTTGTCGCGCCGTCCTTCGAGAGTTGCCTTGGAAGTCCCAGTGCAGACAGATGGCATGCGCGAGGTCATGTTGGCATTGGCGGGCCGACTTTCACCGAGCATTAACGCAGGCTGGAGGGATCTTCTTGAAGGAGCGCAGACCTCCCCCCTCCTCCTGCTGCTGCATCCCTTGGACGATGTTTTCCACCTGTTGAGGTCCTCTATCCTCCTCCGTCAGAGCCAGGGCCCTCGGGGCTCAGAATAAAAGAAGCAGACGATTGCGTAACGTGCACATAAAAGAAGGGCCACAGGAAGAGTGGATGATGGTCTACTTTTCTTTTGAGGAAAAGACATTCCTGGGGTTCCAAAGAGAAAAGCTTTGTTTTTACCGTCAGGAGCCTGCCTGGTCCTGTGTTCTGCACGGCTTAAAGGGCTCTCGTTAGGACACTCGGGACTTAAGGCCATTAAGAGTGGTTTGCATTTCTTTTGCGAGCCAAAATTGGCCCCAGTGGAACACTTGCAAAGCTGCTCTTCTATACCTTTACGTTCTGCAGTGTAATATAAATTCCTCAGAGCTTTAGTCTTCTTCAAGGGGACATTGCAGACTGTGCAGACATGGATGTGATCTTTACTGTAACCTCAGGTGCATGTTACTCACACAATCATAGGTCAATGTTTTTTTTTTCATCTTCATATGTCTTACTTGTAGTTTATCCTTTCATGGCTTTCACTATTTTACAGGTTTTATTGTTTTTACATTCTAGCGTTCCTCAGAAGGAGCCATTTTCTTCAGGGGTTATCGACCGTGCTGTGGGGGCACTTTGTGTCAGCATGCTGGTGACCATGGTCTGATGACCTCCTGGTGCAGACAGTTCCTGTGATAGTGTTTAATCACCTGGCTCCTCTGTACTCATGCATTCATTTGTTCATATATGTGCATATGTGAGTATGCGCGCAATATTGCGAGATCTGGGTCATCACATTTCTTTTCGGTGTGAAAAGCGCTTTATAAATAAAGTTTGATTTGATTTGAATGATTCAACATCCCTCAGTATTAGGGGTGTAATTTCGGTTCGGTACGTACCTCGGTTTAGAAGTCACCGTTCGGTTCACTATCGGTACAGTAAGAAAACAACAAAATATAAATTATTTGGTTGTTTATTTACCAAATTTGTAAACAATGGCATAACATACATATACACACAGGGTCCATTGCCAGGGTTAATGTGGTCAATATATATAAAATAAAGACTAAATAAGATAAGGCTCAGAATGGTTTCTTAACAAAACCTTTCTACATATAAAGTGCTTTTTTTGATTGATTGATTGATTGATTGAGACTTTTATTAGTAGATTGCACAGTACAGTATATATTCCGTACAATTGACCACTAAATGGTAACACCCCAATACGTCTTTCAACTTGTTTGAATCAGGGTCCACGTTAATCAACATTAAACTGCCTCAAGTTGTTGCTCAGATTAAATAAAATGACAAAACGTTTCTTCTACATATAAAAAGTGCAACATTAAACAGTTTCAAGTCAACTCAGCCTCAGATTAACTTTTCTACCCCCCCCCCCCAGCCTGGCTAACTTGGCAGTAAGAGGATATATGGGCTTATTGTTCTTCCACTATAGAAGTGGGTCAAAATCTAGTTTTTAATGCAATATGGTCTTAAATCTGCTGCTATAAAAACATTTGTTATTGCTTTAGCCCTGTCTGACTCGCCGAGGAGAGGCTGCTTGAATGCGGTGGCGACGCTTCAAATGGGTTAGCATGTTTGACGTGTTGTCAGAAGCAGCTGCTGAACAATGTCGGCAAACCTCCGTCCTCCATTGTTGTATCGCGCAGCCAAAGTGTTCCCAAACGGGAGATGTTAACGAGGCAGGAGGGTCTTCCAGCTCTGGCTTATACATGTTGTCCTAGCCCGGTCGCTGCTAGCATGCCGTGTGTTGTGCCTCAGTGTGCATTGTTTACACAACGTGCGGTACGCTACTTAATATGTCCGTGTGGAAACTCGTTCGGTACACCTCTGAACCGAACCGAAACCCCCGTACAGAAACGGTTCAATACAAATACACGTACCGTTACACCCCTACTCAGTATGTAAAGTAATTATTTTAAATGAATATTTTAGTAATCTCTTGTCTGAAACCACAAATTGAGGGCCTGATTTACTATGATCCAAATACCACACGCAAAACGGCATGTGCAATCTGTAAAATAGTGTGTGCAATTAGAGGGCGTGTTGCGTGCGATTTACTAAGACTGCGCGGGCAATTGAAAAGTGGTACAGACCGCCTTATTTAAATGAGGATTTTGCGTGTACTATGCAGGGCGTCACCATGGAGACACTCATTAACTGCACATTCGCTTTATCATGCTCCTACCTGCGACGTTTTGCGATGTTTTCAAACATACTGGAGACATGTACTACTTTTAATGGGCAGTCCTGCAGTGCATCTACATTGACACCACTTTTTTTTTCTTTTTAATTGCTGAAGGTGCACTTATTGGAGAGGTGATACACTTACTCCAGTTCAAGACGCAAAAATACGCACTTAAAATTCTTAAAGAAATATTTTAATAATATATATTTTATGTGAAAAATCTGATCATAAAAAAAAAAAAAATGACACCATAACTAGAGATGTCCGACAATATCGGACTGCCGATATTATCGGCCGATAAATGCTTTAAAATGTAATATCTGAAATTATCGGTATCGGTTTCAAAAAGTAAAATGTATGACTTTTTAAAACGCCGCTGTGTACACGGAGTAGGGAGAAGTACAGAGCAGTTGCGTCTCCCAGTCATACTTGCCAACCCTCCCGATTTTCCCGGGAGACTCCCGAATTTCAGTGCCCCTCCCGAAAATCTCCCGGGGCAACCATTCTCCCGAATTTCTCCCGATTTCCACCCAGAGAACAATATTGGGGGCGTGCCTTTAAGGCACTGCCATTGCGTGCCGGCCCAATCACATAATATCTACGGCTTTTCACACACACAAGTGAACGCAAGGCATACTTGGTCAACAGCCATACAGGTCACACTGAGGGTGGCCGTACAAACAACTTTAACACTGTTACAAATATGCGCCACACTGTGAACGCACACCAAACAAGAATGACAAACACATTTCGGGAGAACATCCGCACCGTAACACAACATAAACACAACAGAACAAATACCCAGAACCCCTTGCAGCACTAACTCTTCCGGGACGCTACAATATATACCCCCCCACCTCAACCTCCTCATGGTCTCTCAGGGAGAGCATGTCCCAAATTCCAAGCTGCTGTTTTGAGGCTTGTTAAAAAAAAAAATAATGCACTTTGTGACTTCAATAATAAATATGGCAGTGCCATGTTGGATTTTTTTCCATAAGTTGAGTTGATTTATTTTGGAAAACCTTGTTACATTGTTTAATGCATCCAGCGGGGTATGGCTACCCCTGTGGTAAATTTTAAACGTGCTTTATAAATAAAGTTGATTTGATTTGATTTGATCACAACAAAATTAGGCATAATAATGTGTTCATTCCACGACTGTATATCTCGGTATCGGTCGATATCGGAATCGGTAATTAAGAGTTGGACAATATCGGCAAAAACGTCATTATCGGACATCTCTAACCATAACACATCAATTGAATTTGTTTTAATAAGTCCTTAAGTCATCCAGCAGTTATAAAATTATGAAATCATGTTGCTGAATAAACTATGTCTAATACTTTTTATTCATGACTGTCCAAATATGTTGACACACACCGTAGGGCGGAGGATTCTCATCCGTCCAACATTTGTCTGTGCAGCGCGAGCACTGATCCTGCAGCCGAGCGTGGAACCGTCAGTAATTCTGACACGTGCTCAATAAATAAAACGCTAAATAGTGCTCACAAAACAGTAACGAGTGTTAATAAATCACTTTGCGCATGCTAGATAATTATATTTGCATTTTCTCCTCCGAGTATTGTGGGTGTTTAATTGATCGACATATATTTTGCATAATAATTAAGACAGACGAAATGGATCGTACACCTCATTGTGCTCACTTAACAGACGCAATCCACGTTTGGCAGATCAGCTTTGCTTGTGCTATCAGGCTTGCACGTGTTTTAGTACACAAACCTTTAGTAAATCAGGCTCTTAGTGTTTATGTGTGCAGTTTCGACTTCACTGCCTTTGTCTGTTTTTTGTCTAAAGTTAGGACACTTTAATGACCCTTAGGCATTCTTGATGCTTGCTGGAGATGTCTCTACACGGTTCTTCTTACACCCTAACCCCCACCTTCTCCAAGTATGATTCAAAGAATGTTGTGACGTTTGAAAATCACCAATTTATATTGTATTTGTCTTTTGCTCGGAAGTTTACTCTCCAAATGTTTGAAAGTACCGGTTCGCCACATTTTTTTTTAACGGGCATGACAGCACGCCGTCATGTTGTGACATTGCTGGTTTTACAAGCAGACGAGCATGTTCGGCAGCGCACAATCACAGAGTACGTACAAGCAGACACAGTGTGTAGACAGAAAAGGGAGAGCAGACTTTTTTTGGCTTAAAAACTGACGATAAAGGTGAGGCTTTAACACTAAAACGCCCTCAGGAAGAGGTGCTTTAAGACATGGCTAGCTAGCTAGCTAGCGGCTAATGTCCATCCGCAATCGGCAGTGTTTTAGCTACTTCGAAATCACTAATCCTCGCCTCCATGGCGACAAATAAAGTAAGTTTCTTACAAGTATCATGCCTGCAGGACGAGGAATAGCTAACCATGCTTCACTACACACCGTAGGAGAATACAATAGCTCACCGGCGTCACAATGTAAACAAATACCATGGGTGGATCTACACCTGACATCCACTGTAATAAAGAGCGCATCTTGTCGATATTACAATGATTACATTAATATATTTTATCGTCACAAAATTTGTTTTCTTTTTTTAATTCATATAATATTCATAAACTCAGGAAATACGTCCCTGGACACATGAGAACTTAAATTATGACCAATGTATTATCCTGAAACTTCTTGGTATCGGATCGATACCTAAATTTGTGGTATCATCCAAAACTAATGTAAAGTATCACACAACAGAAGAAGAAGTGATTACCGTATTTTTCGGATTATAAATCGTAGTTTTTTTCATAGTTTGGGTGCGATTTATACTCAGGAGCGACTTGTGTGTGAAATTATTAACACATTACCGTAAAATATAAAATAATATTATTTATCTCATTCACGTAAGAGACTAGACGTATATCAGCAATCGTCACACACACACGTCAACCAATAAAGATTTGGCGGGGGCGGGTTATGGCAGAAGTGCATTGTGAAAAAAAAGATGCTACCTGCTACTACTTCCGTACCTATGAAAATTTATGATTTCAACATTGGCGGTAACTTATAAAAACTGAGAAGGGCTAAACAAAAATGGCACCGAAAAGGAAATCATATACTGCAGGTTACAAACTGGAAGTAGTGAAATATGCAGCAGAAAACGGCGATCGAGCAGCAGAAACAAAGTTTGGAGTAAGCGAGAAACTTGTAAGGGACTGGCAAAAAGCGGAGGCTACTCTTACTAAAATGAAGAAAACTAGTTGTTTAGAAGCGACACCGAGGAAGAAGATTTCATGGGATTTAGCGATTAGGAGTGACAGATTGTTTGGTAAACGTATAGCATGTTCTATATGTTATAGTTATTTGAATGACTCTTACCATAATATGTTACGTTAACATACCAGTTGGTTATTTATGCCTCATATAACATACACTTATTCAGCCTGTTGTTCACTATTCTTTATTTATTTTAAATTGCCCTTCATATGTCTATTCTTGGTGTTGGCTTTTATCAAATAAATTTGCCCCAAAAATGCGACTTCTACTCTGGTGCGACTTATATGTTTTTTCCTTCTTTATTATGCATTTTCGGCCGGTGAGATTTATACTCCGGAGCAACTTATACTTCGAAAAATACGGTATTACATTTTTACAGAACATGTTAAAACAAAAAGTAACCAGATATTAACAGTAAATGAACAAGTAGATTAATAATTTTTACAGCTTGTCCTTTATCATTTTGACAAAATAATAGAATGAGGAATTACAATATGTTACTGCATACATCAGCAGACTAATTAGGAGCCTTTGTTTGCTTACTTACTACTAAAAGACAAGTTGTCTAGTATGTTCACCATTTTATTTAAAGGGGAACATTATCACCAGACCTATGTAAGCGTCAATATATACCTTGATGTTGCAGAAAAAGACCATATATTTTTTTAACCGATTTCCGAACTCTAAATGGGTGAATTTTGGCGAATTAAACACCTTTCTAATATTCGCTCTCGGAGCGATGACGTCACAACGTGGCGTCACATCGGGAAGCAATCCGCCATTTTCTCAAACACCGAGTCAAATCAGCTCTGTTATTTTCCGTTTTTTCGACTGTTTTCCGTACCTTGGAGACATCATGCCTCATCGGTGTGTTGTCGGAGGGTGTAACAACACGAACAGGGACGGATTCAAGTTGCACCAGTGGCCCAAAGATGCGAAAGTGGCAAGAAATTGGACGTTTGTTCCGCACACTTTACCGACGAAAGCTATGCTACGACAGAGATGGCAAGAATGTGTGAATATCCTGCGACACTCAAAGCAGATGCATTTCCAACGATAAAGTCAAAGAAATCTTCCGCCAGACCCTCATTGAATCTGCCGGAGTGTGTGAGCAATTCAGGGACAAAGGACCTCGGTAGCACGGCAAGAAATGGCGGCAGTTTGTTCCCGCAGACGAGTGAGCTAATCCCCCGTGGATGTCTTGGCTCACACCGTCCCAAAGATGATCAAGAGAAGAATATCGACCCTAGCTTCCCTGGCCTGCTGACATGAGGGTATGTCTACAGAATATATTAATTGATGAAAATTGGGCTGTCTGCACTCTCAAAGTGCATGTTGTTGCCAAACGTATTTCATATGCTGTAAACCTAGTTCATAGTTGTTAGTTTCCTTTAATACCAAACAAAACATACCATACGTTTTCGCTACCTGCCTCCACACTACAACCATCCGTTTCAATACATTCGTAATCTGTTCAATCGCTTAAGCCGCTGAAATCCGAGTCTGAATCCGAGCTAATGTCGCTATAGCTTGCTGTTCTTTCCGCCATGTTTGTTTGTGTTGGCTTCACTATGTGACGTCACAGGAAAATGGACGGGTGGTTAAAATCAGGCCCTTTGAAGCTTTTTTTTAGGGATATTGCGTGATGGGTAAAATTTTGAAAAAAACTTCGAAAAATATAATAAGCCACTGGGAACTGATTTTTAATGGTTTTAACCAATCTGAAATTGTGATAATGTTCCCCTTTAAGGACAAAATTGATTGCAATAAGAAACAGATGTTTAATGTACTCTAAGATTTTTTGTTAAAATAAAGCCAATAATGCCATTTTTTGTGGTCCCCTTTATTTAGAAAAGTTTTGAAAAGTATCGAAATACATTTTGGTAACAGTACCAAAATATTGCTATCGAGACAATCCTAGATGCAATAAAAAAATATTTTTTTAACATCCTAAAATAAGTTTAGAACACTTTCTCCAAAGTCCTATGTTTCAGTTATCTTAAATACAGTTTGCATGGGGAAAGAAAAGGTCCAAATGTACAAAAAAAAAAACCAAAAAAACAATAATAAACATTGTGGACGTCGTGGCCTGAGTGTGCTGCACTGAACCCACGTCTCTGTTATTATAACTGATTTATAACCGCTGGTCTCCGGCCTCATACATCTTTCATGAGCCTGAGGCCCACTGAACAAAAGTAACCTGGGCACGCTGCTGCACAAGCCACGCTGGACACACACACACACACACACACACACACACACACACACACACACACACACACACACACACACACACACACACACACACACACACACACACACACACACACACACACACACACACACACAGGTCCAAATCCGACTCTCAGCCAGCCGCCTCTTCCTTTATGCGCTCTGATTGCACGTCGCCTATAAGCTAGTGGCTCGCACAAGTGTGTGATTATGAAAAGTGTGAAAAAAAGCTGGCCCATTATTACTGTGCGGTGGTGCGTTGACAGTAAGCTAACTATTTAGTTTTTCCCGTGTATAATTACTGAAGGCTCATTCTGCTAACGATGTTTGGCTAATAGTCCGACATTCCTGGAAAAACATGCGGAAATGAAAAGGAGTCCAATTAAATCAAAGCGGTTGCCGGCAATATGAAACCATCAGGCGGGCGCACAAACTGATAAATATGAACATACATAAATAGATTAGAGGGGAGAGAAAACGATTGCACAAGGCCTCTGACAAAAAAAAAAAAAAATGACGTGGGCAATTTCTGGTTACCATGGTAACTACTTTATCAGTGTCACCACTTTTGTGAAGGCAGGAGAGCATCCCGGTTACTCGGTAGGTAGCAGCGATTCGCCAGCTGCACACGTGTCCCGTTCACAGACGGCTGGCGACGCTCTGCGCCCCGGGGACACCAGCCGCACCGAGACCAGCAAGCTCCAGCCGAAAGGCTAGAATGGCCACGAGGCCCGAAATAATGCTTAAAATTTACAGTAAAAGAAATGTTCCCATGACAACAAGACCCTACGGTGCAACTCAAAGTCAATGTCTATGTATTTATGCATTTGCATGATTGTGAATGCTTCTTCTTTCTCAACACAAAATATGGCAAAAATGTTAGGGTTTATATAGTTTAGTCTTTATTTGAAGGGACAATGCACAGAAACATTAAGCTCAAAGACATATGTTCTGTATCAGATTATAGCTAAATAGTAGAGGTGTAGGAAAAAAATTAATTCGAATTCACATCGCCATTCTCACGTTGTACGATTCAGTATCGATTCTCATTTTTCCAAAATCTATTTTTTTAAATTTTTTATTAATCAATCCAACAAAACAATACACAGCAATACATAACAGTGCAATCCAATTCCAAAACCAAACCCAACCCAGCAACACTCAGAACAGCAATAAACAGAGCAATTGAGAGGAGACACAAACACGACACAGAACAAACATTATCAACAACAGAATCAATATTAGTGACAATTTCAACATAGCAGTGATTAAAAATCCCTCATTGACATTATCATTAGACATTTATAAAATAAAAATTAAAAAAATAAAATTAAAAAACTGTCACAGTGGCTTACACTTGCATCGCATCTCATAAGCTTGACAACACACTGTGTCCAATATTTTCACAAAGATGAAATAAGTCATATTTTTGGTTCATTTAATAGTTAAAAACAAATTTACATTATTGCAATCAGTTGATAAAACATTGTCCTTTACAATTATAAAAGCTTTTTACAAAAATCTACTACTCTGCTTGCATGTCAGCAGACTGGGGTAGATCCTGCTGAAATCCTATGTATTGAATGAATAGAGAATCCTTTTGAATCGGAAAAATATCGTTTTTGAATCGAGAATCGCGTTGAATCGGAAAAAATCGATTTATAATCGAATCGTGACCCCAAGAATCGATATTGAATCGAATCGTGGGACCCAAAGATTCGCAGCCCTACTAAATAGCTAATTTCCATCTGCAGTCCCTGGCTACCTAAATTAAAGGGATACAAAAATCATGCAATAAAATTATGACAATGAAATCATATTATAGCATGTAATCAAATTAAGTAAAGTCATAAAATGCCCTTTCATTGACAGTTGATTGATGGTAGCATATAGAAGCAATCACATTATTTGACAGATTCAAACAGGATCAAAGGAAAAGAAAGCTTAGCTTTAGCTGCACGCACAACTAAAAGATCATTTAAATTTTTGCAAAAGGAAATGTGAAAAATATCCACAGATCGCACCTTGATCAACTGTTTAAAGCTAAAGGGCATTTGTCCTGGTAGATGGCGATCAGTTGTTTATAGCTATTATTAAACATCCATCCATCCATCCATTTTCTTCCGCTTATCCGAGGTCGGGTCGCGGGGGCAGCAGCCTAAGCAGAGAAGCCCAGACTTCCCTCTCCCCAGCCACTTCGTCCAGCTCTTCCCGGGGGATCCCGAGGCATTCCCAGGCAAGCCGGGAGACATAGTCTTCCCAACGTGTCCTGGGTTTTCCCCTTGGCCTCCTGCCGCTCAGACGTGCCCTAAACACCTCCTTAGGAAGGCATTCGGGTGGCATCCTGAGCAGATGCCCGAGCAGATGACAGAGCTTCTCACCTTATCTCTAAGGGAGAGACTCGCCACCCAGCGGAGGAAACTCATTTCAGCCGCTTCTACCCGTGATCTTGTCCTTTCGGTCATAACCCAAAACTCATGACCATAAGTGAGGATGAGAACGTAGATCGACTGGTAAATTGAGAGCTTTGCCTTCCGGCTCAGCTCCATCTTCACCACAACGGATCGATACAGCGTCCGCATTACTAAAGACGCCGCACTGATCTGCCTGTCGATCTCACGATCCACTCTTCCCCCACTCGTGAACAAGACTCCTAGGTACTTGAACTCCTCCACTTGGGGTATTATTAAACATAATATATTTTTAAACCGGGCATTATAGTAGCAACATAGTTCAACTGATATAAACACAATCAGTGAAGCAAACTTGCCAAAAAAGAAGTGCACCATAAATATTGAATAGAGTTATTTGGACAGTAAATCCGATAACAGAAAAATTGCTCGGATGAAAACAAAAGCAAAAAAACGCCCCAGTGAGGTGTGCTGTCGGTGGGTTGGAATGAGCAAATCGAGCGCTCCTTTTCTGCTACGTGCCGTAAAAAGTCTGTTGTAAACATTCCCTAAGCGTATTTAAACAACCATGGCATCGATCTTGTGAGACTTCGCTGTTTTCGAGGCAGACTTTTAGAATTTAATGCAATACTTTGTCATTGCCCTTAAAAATTCAACAAAATTTAATTTTTAGAACCCATCCTCAGACATACAGGGTAGACAGAACGGGGAGGCTGATGGGTCACTACAGTGGAGGCGCACCGTAAAAAAGGTCGGAACAAGGGTAAATATATGGGGAAGAGGAGAAGCAGAAAAACAGCAAGTCCCAAACTAAACTTTTATGTACTTGTCTGCTACAATTGTCCACTCTAAAATGTATCATAATTTCGCCTTGCAGAGCGGAAAACTTGTCCAAGATGTTATCCAATTTGTTATCATGTCTGAGATTGCCAAAGTCTGAGTGCCTCCAGCTCTGCCCATCCTATTCATTGTGATGAGCAGCCTTTGGGCTCCTTGAACCGATAGACCAGAGTGATCATCAATCTAATCAACAGATGCCCTGTTATCAAATTTCCAAACAGATAGACATTGGTGACATCAGTGGATTGACCATATGTGGTAGAGATTTACCCAGAGGGCTTTGCGTGGGTCCACCATTGCAGTCCGACGCTGTAGTCAATAAGCTCCTTCTTTTTCGCTATTCTCTTGTTGTGGGGCAGACTGGTTCGTACATGCACATGCATCGTCCGCTGTTGCCATTCTTAATACAAAGTAGTGTATAGTTCAAACATGATCTGTCAGTAGACTTGCTATCAAAGCTAACAACTACAACAAAGATGTCAGGAAGAAGACGCTGTCGAAGTGGAGCCATGTAAATAAGAACACGGCGCATCCTAAAGAGACGGTCGGAAAACAGCTTTAAAACGGTCTGGAAAACATAATCCATGCAACATTTTTACCAAAGAACCCCCGTTACATGTTATGTAGACCCCAAGGAAGTGATTTAATTGTAGAAATAAGTCATACTATGACTCTTTCAACAGAAAATTAACAAGTAGATTAATAAGAGTTAAGGAGCGGATACTATAACAACTGTTGGTGTGTCATCATTGTCACAGTCAGTACACCAATTCAGGAGCTACGATTCAATTAAAAATCAATTATTGATGCAGCTTTAATTTAGGTATATTGATGCAGTTTTTTATATTTCTTTTAATTTCACTAAATAAGCGTTTATCACTTTAAAAAAAACAGTGCAATTGTAATAAGAAACAGTTAAATGAATTCCCACTTAGACAGAAATGTGTGCAAAACTGCAACATAAGTGCTCTATAATGAAGGAGCTGGTGGGATCTCTTGGTGAGGTGGCTCGTTACTGTCAGTCAAAAACAGTCTTCATTACATTATTTACAGTAAATAAATTGATTATCAACGTTTATTCATAGATTTTATAATCATCCATGTCCGAATTGTGATGCATCTAAAATTGTATTATTTCCCCCACTTTTAGTACGTGACACGTAAGGGGAGCGCACATCAATTTATAAATTGGTGATGTTGATACCAAAGGTATCGTACCAGTATTTGATCAATACTCGAGTGATTACATCAATATTTTTATCCTCATAAAATGTTTTTTGTGTCATGTTTTGTTAATGTTTACAAACTCAGGGAATAATTCCCTGGAAACAGCAGGACTGAGGGCAAAAATCGATAGATTTAAACTAGTATTTGATAATAGTTTTTGCTTTAGTTTAGTTGTTGTGCACTATTGACTTCTTTTGGCTCAAACAATTGTATGTAAGAAAAATAAATAAGAAACTACCGGTAGTTTAAATTAGAGATGTCCGATAATGGCTTTTTTGCCAATATCCGAAATTCCGATATTGTCCAACTCTTAATTACCGATTCCAATATCAACCGATACCGATATATACAGTCGTGGAATTAACACATTATTATGCCTAATTTTGTTGTGATGCCCCGCTGGATGCATTAAACAATGTAACAAGGTTTTCCAAAATAAATCAACTCAAGTTATGGAAAAAAAATGCCAACATGGCACTGCCATATTTATTATTGAAGTCACAAAGTGCATTACTTTTTTCAACATGCCTCAAAACAGCAGCTTGGAATTTGGGACATGCTCTCCCTGTGAGAGGTGGGTGGGGTTGGGGGGGGGCGGGGTTTTGGGGTAGCAGGGGGTGTATATTGTAGCGGAAGAGTTAGTGCTGCAAGGGGTTCTGGGTATTTGTTCTGTTGTGTTTATGTTGTGTTACGGTGCGGATGTTCTCCCGAAATGTGTTTGTCATTCTTGTTTGGTGTGGGTTCACAGTGTGGCGCATATTTGTAACAGTGTTAAAGTTGTTTATACGGCCACCCTCAGTGTGACCTGTATGGCTATTGACCAAGTATGCGTGCATTCACTTGTGTGTGTGTGAAAAGCCGTAGATATTATGTGACTGTACCGGCACGCAAAGGCAGTGCCTTTAAGATTTATTGGCGCTCTGTACTTCTCCCTACGTCCGTGTACACAGCGGCATTTTAAAAAGTCATTAATTTTACTTTTTGAAACCGATACCGATAATTTCCGATATTACATTTTAAAGCATTTATCGGCCGATAATATCGGCAGTCCGATATTATCGGACATCTCTAGTTTAAATATTGTACTGATATTGTTAAACTGTCCAAACCACTTATAAATGTATAGAAAATTTGACATTTAATACATGTTATCAGTTTCTGTATTGGTATTGGCTGATTCTACTCAGCGTTAAGGTTTAAGTTTATTTCGAAATATAGTTTAAGTATGATACATCACATTTTTCAAGTTTCTTGTTATAAGGAGATGGATGGTTGGTATCAAAATTGGCACCATTAAATCTTAATCAGAACATCCCTAATCTGTTCCAATGGCATCATCACGAGCAGCAAAAAGTACAAAATAAATTCGTAATTTGCATTTTTAGCCAGATTTTTACAAAGACGCAATTAGCTTTGCACCACCATCATTCACAGAAATCCGTTAAGTAGTTTTTGCGTACAAACTACGACCAAATGTTACGTACTAGTTGTTATGAGTCATTTTTCTTTTTTTTCATTTATTTATTTATTTCAGGCAATGACATTAAAAAAAAAAAAAAATTTAAAAAAAAAAAGTACAAAGTTGACCACACATAATAATATAGTATGTAATGCATGATTGTCCAGTTTTGCCTGAAAGGGAGTGGGAAGAAGATCATTTATTTAATCCCACCCCCAGTTCTCCATTCAGTGATTATTCACATGAGTTTCACTGTTACTTCGTTCAAGGATTATAATACAAATGTTGTATCATAGTGGCATTACCACAGGTAACAATAATTATTACACTGTAACAATAACTTGTATCAACAATGTAGGAATAATGAATATACCAACAATGGTAATAGACAACATACCAACAATGGTAATAGACAACATACCAACAATGGTAATAGACAACATACCAACAATGGTAATAGACAACATAGCAATAATGGTAATAGACAACATACCAATAATGGCAATAGACAACATAGCAATAATGGTAATAGACAAAATACCAACAATGGTAATAGACAAAATACCAACAATGGTAATAGACAACATAGCAATAATGGTAATAGACAACATAGCAATAATGGTAATAGACAACATAGCAATAATGGTAATAGACAACATAGCAATAATGGTAATAGACAACATAGCAACAATGGTAATAGACAACATAGCAATAATGGTAATAGACAACATAGCAATAATGGTAATAGACAACATAGCAATAATGGTAATAGACAAAATACCAACGATGGTAATAGACAACATAGCAATAATGGTAATAGACAACATAGCAATAATGGTAATAGACAACATAGCAATAATGGTAATAGACAACATAGCAATAATGGTCATAGATAACATAGCAATAATGGTCATAGACAACATAGCAATAATGGTCATAGACAACATAGCAATAATGGTAATAGACAACATAGCAATAATGGTCATAGACAACATAGCAATAATGGTAATAGACAACATAGCAATAATGGTAATAGACAACATAGCAATAATGGTCATAGACAACATAGCAATAATGGTAATAGACAACATAGCAATAATGGTCATAGACAACATAGCAATAATGGTAATAGACAACATAGCAATAATGGTCATAGACAACATAGCAATAATGGTAATAGACAACATAGCAATAATGGTAATAGACAACATAGCAATAATGGTCATAGACAACATAGCAATAATGGTCATAGACAACATAGCAATAATGGTAATAGACAACATAGCAATAATGGTAATAGACAACATAGCAATAATGGTAATAGACAACATAGCAATAATGGTAATAGACAACATAGCAATAATGGTCATAGACAACATAGCAATAATGGTCATAGACAACATAGCAATAATGGTAATAGACAACATAGCAATAATGGTAATAGACAACATAGCAATAATGGTCATAGACAACATAGCAATAATGGTCATAGACAACATAGCAATAATGGTCATAGACAACATAGCAATAATGGTCATAGACAACATAGCAATAATGGTAATAGACAACATAGCAATAATGGTAATAGACAACATAGCAATAATGGTCATAGACAACATAGCAATAATGGTCATAGACAACATAGCAATAATGGTCATAGACAACATAGCAATAATGGTCATAGACAACATAGCAATAATGGTAATAGACAACATAGCAATAATGGTAATAGACAACATAGCAATAATGGTCATGGACAACATAGCAATAATGGTCATGGACAACATAGCAATAATGGTCATGGACAACATAGCAATAATGGTAATAGACAACATAGCAATAATGGTAATAGACAACATAGCAATAATGGTCATAGACAACATAGCAATAATGGTCATAGACAACATAGCAATAATGGTCATAGACAACATAGCAATAATGGTAATAGACAACATAGCAATAATGGTAATAGACAACATAGCAATAATGGTCATAGACAACATAGCAATAATGGTAATAGACAACATAGCAATAATGGTCATAGACAACATAGCAATAATGGTCATAGACAACATAGCAATAATGGTAATAGACAACATAGCAATAATGGTCATAGACAACATAGCAATAATGGTCATAGACAACATAGCAATAATGGTAATAGACAACATAGCAATAATGGTCATAGACAACATAGCAATAATGGTCATAGACAACATAGCAATAATGGTCATAGACAACATAGCAATAATGGTAATAGACAACATAGCAATAATGGTAATAGACAACATAGCAATAATGGTAATAGACAACATAGCAATAATGGTCATAGACAACATAGCAATAATGGTCATAGACAACATAGCAATAATGGTCATAGACAACATAGCAATAATGGTAATAGACAACATAGCAATAATGGTAATAGACAACATAGCAATAATGATAATAGACAACATAGCAATAATGGTAATAGACAACATAGCAATAATGGTAATAGACAACATAGCAATAATGGTCATAGACAACATAGCAATAATGGTCATAGACAACATAGCAATAATGGTCATAGACAACATAGCAATAATGGTAATAGACAACATAGCAATAATGGTCATAGACAACATAGCAATAATGGTCATAGACAACATAGCAATAATGGTAATAGACAACATAGCAATAATGGTAATAGACAACATAGCAATAATGGTAATAGACAACATAGCAATAATGGTAATAGACAACATAGCAATAATGGTAATAGACAACATAGCAATAATGGTAATAGACAACATAGCAATAATGGTCATAGACAACATAGCAATAATGGTCATAGACAACATAGCAATAATGGTAATAGACAACATAGCAATAATGGTAATAGACAGCATAGCAATAATGGTCATAGACAACATAGCAATAATGGTCATAGACAACATAGCAATAATGGTAATAGACAACATAGCAATAATGGTCATAGACAACATAGCAATAATGGTCATAGACAACATAGCAATAATGGTAATAGACAACATAGCAATAATGGTAATAGACAACATAGCAATAATGGTCATAGACAACATAGCAATAATGGTAATAGACAACATAGCAATAATGGTCATAGACAACATAGCAATAATGGTCATAGACAACATAGCAATAATGGTAATAGACAACATAGCAATAATGGTCATAGACAACATAGCAATAATGGTCATAGACAACATAGCAATAATGGTCATAGACAACATAGCAATAATGGTAATAGACAACATAGCAATAATGGTAATAGACAACATAGCAATAATGGTAATAGACAACATAGCAATAATGGTCATAGACAACATAGCAATAATGGTCATAGACAACATAGCAATAATGGTCATAGACAACATAGCAATAATGGTAATAGACAACATAGCAATAATGGTAATAGACAACATAGCAATAATGATAATAGACAACATAGCAATAATGGTAATAGACAACATAGCAATAATGGTAATAGACAACATAGCAATAATGGTCATAGACAACATAGCAATAATGGTCATAGACAACATAGCAATAATGGTCATAGACAACATAGCAATAATGGTAATAGACAACATAGCAATAATGGTCATAGACAACATAGCAATAATGGTCATAGACAACATAGCAATAATGGTAATAGACAACATAGCAATAATGGTAATAGACAACATAGCAATAATGGTAATAGACAACATAGCAATAATGGTAATAGACAACATAGCAATAATGGTAATAGACAACATAGCAATAATGGTAATAGACAACATAGCAATAATGGTCATAGACAACATAGCAATAATGGTCATAGACAACATAGCAATAATGGTAATAGACAACATAGCAATAATGGTAATAGACAGCATAGCAATAATGGTCATAGACAACATAGCAATAATGGTCATAGACAACATAGCAATAATGGTAATAGACAACATAGCAATAATGGTCATAGACAACATAGCAATAATGGTCATAGACAACATAGCAATAATGGTAATAGACAACATAGCAATAATGGTAATAGACAACATAGCAATAATGGTCATAGACAACATAGCAATAATGGTAATAGACAACATAGCAATAATGGTCATAGACAACATAGCAATAATGGTCATAGACAACATAGCAATAATGGTAATAGACAACATAGCAATAGTCCACCATTCTTTGGAGATTTCAGCTCAAATGCAACATTTCTCAGCTGTTACACAACATATGGGAGGAAATCTCTGATTTTAGGGACTTTTCTGTCTCTCAAAGTCGCACGGTTGGCTCACAATGGTGAAAACACGTCAGCACAGTTCCTCTAACAATCAACAAGACTTTGACTGACAAACAGAAGAGGAAGAATGGAGTAAAAGACAAAAGCACGATTTACTTGTTGTGTTTCCATGCAACTGGAAGCAGAGCGGCGGTGAAGTCAGTAGGTGGGCTGACGCCAATGTAAGCTGCGGCCCACAAGACAAATTTCTGTGCGGCGCTCAAGGATCTACGCTCGTTTGTTCTCCCTGCGCTGCCATCGCGAGGACATGGCATTGTGGAGTGCACGGCTTTATTTAGACGCAGGAAATGAATCACGCCATCAATTAATGGCAACAAAACATACATTTATTCAAGATTGGGAGCGGCGCCCTGATAGCTGGCATTTAACGAGTTAGAGACAAATCTCTCTCTCTCTCTCTCTGTCTGTCTTTTTCCTCATCTCTGTCTCGCCCACAGTGGGTGACCCTGAATGAGCTCTCCTATAGACCAGGAGAAGTGTCGCCCGTTTAGGCAACCTTAAAAAGTGCTAATCAAGCAAAGCGACGAGAGATTATTTGGGGTCACACTGCTAATCACAATGAAAAGTTCACCAGCCTGCGAGCCAAACCAATTATGTAAGTTATGCACCCTGGTGTCTTTTTCTCTTGGCTCCATCAGCAAATATGTCAGAGGAAGACTGTCAATAAATAACTGATTCAATAAAAGTGAAGCTTTAAACACATTTCACGTCCTGCTTATTTAAGGTCAAACCGAGGGAAATATGCCAACTGGATGCTTTTAATAAACAATAATGGATTTGTGTGTGTGTGCAGACTTATATTAAAGATCGCCAACGTTCATCACTATTAGAGCTACTTTGACAGGTATAGTGGTACTTCAACTTAAGAGTGGCCCAACACAAGAGTGTTTGGAGATAAGAGCTGTCTCTGGGATAATGGTTAGGCTTTAAGTTGCAAGCAAATACTTCTGTTACAAGCATCTAAGCCATGGGTATCAAACTCTGGCCCGCGGGCCAAATTTGGCCCGCATTCACCGCTAATTCTCATACTTGACAACCCTCCTGGGAGACTCTCAAATTTCACTGCCCCTCCCAAAAATCATCACGCCCGCTTTTCACCCAGTCCAGCAAATGCTGGTCCAGTCACTTAAAATGTGCGGCTTCAGCACGCACACACACATGAATGCAAGCATACTTGGCCAACAGCGATACAGGTTACACTGATGGTGCCGTATAAATAACTGTTAGAAATATGCGCCACACTGTGAATCCACATCAAACAAGAATGACAAACACATTTCTGGAGAACATCCGCACAGTAACACAACATAAACACAACAAAACAAATACCCAGAATCCCATGCAGCCCTAACTCTTCCGGGCTGCAATATACACCCCCCACAACCCTGCCCGCTTCAACCGACGCACGGGGGGGGGGGGGGTTTGGTGGTAGCGGGTGTGTATATTGCAGCCCGGAAGAGTTAGGGCTGCATGGGATTCTGGGTATTTGTTTTGTTGTGTTTATGTTGTGTTACGGTGCGGATGTTCTCCAGAAATGTGTTTGTCATTCTTGTTTGGTGTGGATTCACAGTGTGGGGCATATTTCTAACATGTTAAAGTTATTTATACGGGCACCGTCAGTGTAACCTGTATCGCTGTTGGGCAAGTATGCATTGTGTGTGCGTGCTGAAGTCGCACATATCTTGTGACTGGGCCATGTTGTTGGAATGGATGAAAAGTGGACGTGACGACAGCTCATGGAGGACGATAAACGCAGTGCCTTTAAAGCACGCCCCCAAGACTGTGGTCCGGGTGGACTACGAGGTATAATGACTGATGAACACTTTCGTTCGATAATGAGGGATGCCTCAGCTCAAAGCCTGAGCCCCGACATTAATGAACTAGCATCCAAGAAAAGATGGCAGGTATCTGGCTTGGGCACATCAGATTAGATCAGTGTGTTGCAAACTGAGCAGTTTAAAGTCCTGAATGGTTGGTTTATTCATTGTTATTTTATTTTCTAATTTATTAGCCTGTGGAAAAAGTTAATGTTAATATTTACCTCAGAAGGCTGCAAATAGAAAAGAGGCATTACATTTTTATTTAAATTGTATTTGATATGCCATTGATATTTTTTAATTATTATTATTATTTGAAACTCGATTTTGCATGTCACTGTAAAGTTATGTAAGCCTTGCTTGTTCAATATTCAATGCAAAACTTGTTTGGGTCCCTATTAAAAGGTTAATTTGTTCAACCTTGGCCCGCGGCTTTGTTCAGTTTTAAATTTTGGCCCACTCTGTATTTGAGTTTGACACCCTTAATCTAAGCCAATAGTTGGCATAGCAAATGCCACAGTGGACCCCTTAAGATCCACCCAAAACATCTGGTCTTACTCACTAACATTAGCTTATAGCTTAAGCTGGGCATAACTTTGTTTTCCAACCAAGGGATGGAAGAAGGTCGATATAAAGTATGGCTGCACGATTTTCAGAAAAAACCTAAATGTGATTTTTCTCTCCAAAATTGTGATTTCCATTTGATTTTCAATTTTTATATTTTGTACATAAAAATGAATACAACTGCCAAAATAACAAGTGATGGAAGACATGTTACTTTTAGACTGTTAACCAACATATTATTGTCACAAGAAGCCACACATTAGAACAATATGCAATCATTTGTCCTGTGTTGTTTAACTTTCTTGTTGCCTCTTTTTGCACTGTTCTCCAAAATCTAAACAATGGAATTGATCAACCTACCTCTCAACAAAATAAAAAGCTGTCTGTCTTGTCGGAAAGGGTGTTCCTAGAAACACGACGGACTCTTGGGGGAAGAGGAGTGCTGCGTGCCTGGCGACCCTTCAGTCCAGGACATTGACAATATCTACCTATTCGGAATCACGATAACAGGACATCTGCTGATTGGAGTAAGCGTTGCTCTGATGTATCGACAAATTGGAAGATGCTGGCTGCCATTCAATGCAGCCCAAAGCTGCCGCAAATGTTTTGAAGATGGGGGCAACACTGTGGACACTCAGACTTTTTCGATTTTGGATAACATCGGACCATCTGCCCTGCAGGATGAATTTGAGGACCAAAAATAGACAATTAGAGTACAGAGTTTAAATTTGCTTTTGCTCGCTCAAAGAACTATTCTAATCTTGATTGTTTTCCCTGGCTGTGACGTAGGATAGGACTTTATTGTCATTGCAACAAGTACAACGAAACTATGTTTTCAGCACAAACCCGTTCAAGATTAGACAAACAAACAGTGTACAGGGTTACAGAACAGGAACGCTGACGGGTCGCCACGAGGCGCCCCGTAAAAGCTGGGAAAAAGGTAAAACGCTGGGGAAGAAGAGGAGTAAAAAAATACAATCTAGACTGGGCTCCTAAGGGGGCCTAGTCTAGAGTGGGAAAAAACCTCCATGCCATACACACATAAATATGTTACATTTAATCACGACAACTCGCAACAGAGGGGGGGAGTTGGGACCCTAGAGGTTGACTGCTGCTATGAAGCGCTGCCAGCCGTCCATCACCCCGAAGGGGAATCAAGTGGTGGTGAAGGCGTGTGTTGATGTAGTGTCCATAGGCCTGGGGCCGTTCTGCATGCATGCAAAAGTTCGACTCAAAGTGTCGTTGAGGAGGAAGGGAGGTCAAAAGCGTCCATCGTTTAGGTGTCCTCTGTGGATGTTTTCAGAACAGCCTGCTCCTCTTGTTGCAGCGTCAAGGCCATTCGAGGGAGTCAAATCGTAGATTAGGATTTTTTTTTTTCCGCGAGCAGACATTACAATGGGTTGTCTGTTCTATTCATCCATGCTGGCAATCATATCCAATTTTTCCCTTTCAAACAGCTTTTCCATGATGTGATCCATCTTGCGATTCAGTTCAGAAATCGCCACAGACCGGCCCAAACCTTCCATTGCGACGAACAGCCTTTGGGCCCCTTGAGTGGCTGCCATCGTCTTACGAATTTGACGATACACCAGAGCAGGGGTCGGGAACCTTTTTGGCTGAGAGAGCCATGAAAGCCAAATATTTCAAAATGTATTTCCGTGAAAGCCATATAATATTTTTTAACACTGAATACAACTAAACAATTAAAACATTTTAAGTAAGACCAACATTTTTAGAGTATAATAAATGTAATTAAATGTCCTTGTACTTGTGCAATGACAATTAAGAGCATACCATACCATACCATAATTTACTTTTAAAAATATTTGGCTTTATGCAAACAGACTCAGAGCTTTTGTCTACATCATGCTCTTAAACTGAATACATATTTGATGAAAAATATACAGTGTTTATAATGTAATGTAATCATAAATATATAATTATAATGCAAGAAACCATTGAAAAGAATATACACTTTTATTTCTCATTACTGTAGAATTGTTTACCATTGTACTGTAATTGGAAAGTAAATAACCTTGTTATCCTAAACAAATAAACAAACAAAAAATAAAACTGACTAATTTCTGTAAACAAAAATGTAACATAAATGAGCATTGAACATCTTAAAGTGCATATTTTTTCCCAGTTGGAAAAACAAGGTCGCACATGGTCTTTTTGTTTGTTGTCATCACGTGATCACGGCATTTTTGCTCATTCGTCCGTGTTGATGGGCTCATATTGCCCATCTGATTTGAAACTGAAATGATATCACAACAGGACATTCGGCTTTGTAATCATATTTGCTTCCTCCTAATTTGTGTTACTATTCGGCACTTCTCACGGGCAAGTCGCGAGGCTGAGTGGGTTGCCGGCGGCGGCACCGCTCTAGTCTGCGCCGAGACAAAGATCGTGAATGACTGAAAAGAGGGCTCACTCTGTTAAGTTAATTCCACTGGTAAATAAACGTGTTCAGATGCTGAGAGTGATGCACAAAGACGTCTTCCTTCCTGTTTTAAGCGAGAGACGAACAAACGCGAGCCTCAACAAATCTGATTAGCGAACATGTCTGTCACTCAAATGCCGGTGACGGCGGAGAAAAAATAAAAATCTCAGCTTTTTCGGTTATTTACTGCTCCAGTCTAATTAAAATCTTGATGTCGATTTGATTTCGATTAATTGTGCAGCCCGAGTGTGAAGGTAATATTGATTTGAGATACAAGTGTTCTGAGTTAAGAGCTTTGTACAGAAACAATTAAGCTCGTGGGTGAGGTACTGTATTATTAACAGTGTATTTAACATTATATTTTAAATATGACTGGCAACATTTTCAATTGTACTTACGAAGCAGATATACACATATGTTGTGGTAATTTGTCATTAAATAAAGGCATAATATCTAAACGGAGTTAGACAAATCCAAGAGTTTCAGCAAATGTTTTTGAACCTATTCATTCATTTTTTATTTATCTCCTTCATTGATGGGCATTTTTGATCAATAGACAATTAAACTCTAACAACAAAACACATTTACACACCTATGCTTGAGAAGGAACAGGATGAAGAAAATGTTATATTTCCTGCCCCTTCAACATAATAAGCAGTTAATGGATAGCCCAGATTCACAAGCATACAAACCAAACAAATACATCCAAATGTAATGAAAACAAACAAAAAACACACAAAAAAAACAAGTGCAAAAACTTAATGAAGTACAAACCGAACAAAAAATAATATACACCTCACGGGATGATACAAAACCAGACAAAAAATAAGTAAAATAATAAATATAAAGCAACATGTAAACACTTACGGCTGTATATATGATCTTATTGTTCTGTCTTTATATATTTTTTTCAATTGGAATATATTTCTACATGCTTTTATCTCATTGTAAAGAGAATTATGGTGAGGTGAGCTGCTCAAAATCAGGTGGAGAGCTGCTGGTAGCTAGAGATGTCTTAAACTAAGGATTTTCATTTTTGATTCCAACTTGGTCATTTTTACCCATTATCAAGTATCAGTCGACGATGTACAAACAAGGTTTTTTGTATGCTACGTGTAGGAACACTAAAACACTCGGTTAGGTCCTTGGAAGGCTGTGGCGGAGCGCCGAGAAGACAATCAAATTTGACTCTCTACAGCAGGGGTCTGCAACCTTTACTATCAAAAGAGCCATATTCCACCTCTCCTAATAAAGAAAAATAGTACAGAGCAGCAAAACGTAACACACCTTATAGCTGTTTAAAAGTTTTCTTCTTTTTTATTTTACAGGAAAACCAATCTGTCCACGTGAAATTGAACCTTTTTTTCCTGTTCTCTTTTATTTTTCGGCAAGTATTCATGTTAGCTTACCCAAGGGGTTGCACATTCGAGAAACTGAACTTCCAGTCGCTTTTATTTGCCCCCTTTCCACCTCAGGACTCATTATGTGCGCATTCTTGGCCTCACAGACAATCGGAAATAATATAACTATTTTTAAAAAAGCAAACTTTTGTCACTCTAGGGTTTCTGCCACCTTGTTTTCAAGCCATATGTGGCTGCAGAACAGCAGGTTGCAGACCCCTGATCTAGAGGAAGTAACATTTGTAACAAGGTTTCCATTGGTAAAATGATTATTACCATTGCCAGAGGGGAGCAATGATGGAGGGTTCCTGCTCAAGCAAACTGGTCTAAGCTACACCTCTGGGCTGAGGCAGCATGTCCTGCCGCGCACCCAGGCCAATTTCTAGCAAATCCAAACAGGGCCATAACCCCACGGCGGCAGGGCAAAATCTATTGGCAAGTGGAGTGCCTCATCTTGGAACATTCTCCCAACTACAGCTGCAAAGATTAATCCATTATATCAATGAAAGTAAGGAATAAAAAATGTATAAAATCCGGACAGTTTATGCATGGCCGCTGCAATAGAGCGCACACAAGACCTGTGATCAGTGGGTGCTCTGTGTAGCGGTGAACAGCAGAGAGTTTTTACATTGTTTTATTGTATTTATGCACATATATTAAGAGTAATAAATGTGCACATTTTTAGAAATAGATAATGAAAATTGTTTATTTCAACTATTTTTCATCAAATACACATTGAGGCTTTAAAGTGTGTTTTATCCGATTACTCAATTTAACAAACTAATTAATAGATATAAATCATAAAAGTAAGGCTGAAACGACGGGTCGACATAGTCGACGTCATCGATTACGTAAATACGTCGACGCCGTTTTTGTGCGTTGACGCGTCACATACCGTATTTCCTTAAATATCCGCCGGGGCGCTAATTAATTTAAAACCTCTTCTCACTACTGCGCTTACCAAAAGGCGTGGGGTAAATTTAGGCCTGCGCTTATAAATTTGAGTGATGTAAGGATACCATCATGAAAAGCACATTTAATAAAAAAACGCTATTATGGTCTTACCTTTACTTATGAGTCCATGCGCAGCTGCTTCTGATCAAAAGCATCGATAACTTGTTTATAGAAGTCTTCCTTATCTTTCTTCAGTTTTAAAAGTCTCTCTGTCTCAATGGAGATATTCCTTTAAGTATTACCTCCTGCTTCAATTGAAAGTCCAGTTTAGAAAATGGTTTTATTTTAGATATATGTAATCCTCCATGTTAAAAGTGCAAGCAAACGATCGCTGATCACTCTTGTGGCTTGTTGTCTTCTTCTGCAGCACCGGTCTTCTGCAGTACCGGTAGTCGCAAGAAGGATCACTAGCGCCCTCTACCACCAGGAGGCGGGAGTCATTTAATGACTCATATTTGACACACGCAGTTACGGTATATTAATAAAACATAGCTGCTTACTGTTCTTTTTAGCATATTCAATAGCTTGGACCTTAAATCCTACTGAATAGCTCTTAATCTTCTTCCCTTTATGCGATTTCAAATTATTGAAATCAGCCTCCTCCATTTTGAAAATGATGACAGGTGAAGTGTCACTCATGACGTGACGAGTTTGACCCGGCGGAAGTTCTAGACATATGCTAATTATTTTGCGAAACGAGTTTGATCCGGCGTTAATCCTGAGCCGGCGGTAAGGCCAAGCATGCGCTAATTATTTTGCGAAACGAGTTTGACCCGGCAGTAATTCGAGGCATGCGAATACTATATATATTCAAGGAAATACGCACTTTTTTGTATTGGATGTTTGTCTTTATTTTTGCACATTTTAAAGCAAAATAAGCAATACTTTTACTTTTGAAATGCTTATACTATTGCAGAATATTAAGATTTGCACTGTATGTTTATTTTATATTTGCACATTAAAAAGCAAATAAGCTACTTTTAATTTTGTTAAATGTTAAAAGTTTTAAATGTTTACATTGTTACAGAATATTTTGTCATGTTGTTGTCAATGTTGACTGAGTGGCCATACTTCTTTTTTTTTTTGTAAATAAAAGCCATGCCTTTTGAAAAAACTGGCCTACATTTATTTTTTCATCTTCATTTTAAATAAAAAAATAATCGGTAAAAGGAAAAATAATCTATCGTTAGCTGCAGCCTTACATAAAAGTAATCGATAGCTGCAGAAATCTACTGATAACTTATGAGTTACCCTGTTTTTGATGCACACTAAAATTCAATGAGTTCTTACTTGGCACATACATTACCCCTCTATATTTAGTAATGCAATTTTGAAATAAACCTGCTGTCTGACTAGGTAATGGGTGTGAAAATTAAAGGTGAAAACTAACTATGGTCATGCAGTGACTTTGGTCACGTAGATACTTATACTAAGTTAATGAGGATTGCACCCAGTCACACTTGGAGCATTAACCCATTTTTAGAATTGATTTTTCCAACCCTTAAAGACTCCCCAGTTTATTATAGTGACATATTGGATTGGGGAAAAAATGGCCCCATCCAGCATGCTAATGATGTGCAAAGTGCCCAAAGCACCTCCGCACCAGTAGAAGGAATTGCTTCATTAGATGTGACGCACATGAACTATTTCCTGCCTGGATGCCTGTTTGGGGCAACATGCTTTATCTAATAGTAAGACGTTAAGGCTTTAATGTCACTTTTTAACATTGTTGAACAATTAGTAGTGGAATGCAGCTCTTTTTGCTAGTATAAAAGCACACATTAAAATATACACTATATCATAGAATATAAAAAAATATATCTAAATAAATCAAATTAAATCAAAGAAAATAGAATGGAAACTGTGTTTGTGTGTGTGTGTACACACACACACACATGCACGCACACACAGTTTCCATTCTATTTTCGGTGCATCACTAGTCAATAGTGCGCAAACAATAAACTATATATATCCATTTATACTGTATTGACCTGCTGGTGTTAATGTGTATGTTAGTGTGTTATTATCATACTTGCCAACCCTCCCGGATTTTCCGGGAGACTCCCGAAATTCAGCGTCTCTCCCGAACATCTCCCAAAATTCAGGCGGACCTGAGTGATGTGTCGACAGTCTGTTTTCACGTCCGCTTTCCCACAATATAAGCAGTGTGCCTGCCCAATCACGTTATAACTGTAGAATGATCGAGGGCGAGTTCTTGGTTTTTTATGTGGGTTTATTGTTAGGCAGTTTCATTAACGTCCTCCCAGCGCGGCAACAACACACAACAACAGCAGTCACGTTTTCGTCTACCATAAAGCAGTTCGTCTGCCGTAAACAGCAATGTTGTGACACTCTTAAACAGGACAATACTGCCATCTACTGTACATGCATATGTGACAGTAACATGTCGGGCTTTTAGAGAGTGCAGTGCACAACTGCACACACAACAAGGAGACGAAGCAGAATGCATCATCAGAGAGGGTGTTCAGCATAGTTAGAAAAATAGTGACAGAGAATAGAACAAGGATGGACAATTCAACCCTTAACTCAACATTGAGTAGATGAGTGTTATGTGTGTGTATATGTGTAAATAAATGAACACTGAAATTCAAGTATTTCTCTTATCGATTGTAGCTGAGATAGGCTCCAGCGCCCCCCGCGACCCCAAAGGGAATAAGCGGTAGAAAATGGATGGATGGATATATTTATATATATATATATATATATATATATATATATAGCTAGAATTCACTGAAAGTCAAGTATTTCCTATATATATATATATATATATATATATATATATATATATATGAAATTCTTGACTTGGTGAACTCTAGCTGTAAATATACTCCTCCCCTCTTAACCACACCCCCAAACACGCCCCCCACCCCCACCCCCCGAAATCGGAGGTCTCAAGGTTGGCAAGTATGGTTATGATGTTCATTTTTCCCATTTTAATGAACCCATCTTGTTGGAAGAAAGTGAGGAAGTGTTGTGTTTCTAGCAGTAAAACACGGAGGAAATACTTGTTGGAATTGGGCTCGTTGTTAGCATAAAAAACCCAAAAAGCACTGTACGGGTAATATCGCCCCACTGGAGCGTTTTTTCTTTCTTTTATCGAAATTATCAGTGTGACGCCATTATTCCATAATTACAGTATCAGTCCAGTATTCATCATTAACTCCAATGTACTGAATGAGCATACGTCCTTCATAAGCGGCTAAAGCCTTAAATATTCACTAGCGTCACATAGCTAGCGTGACTGATTCCAGCACTGAAGCCTCAGACTGACCTTTGCGTGCGCCTACAAAAAAATTCTAGCTTCACGTTTGGTCTATGTTGAAGGGGAACTGCACTTTTTGGGGAATTTTGCCTATCGTTCGCAATCACTATGAAAGACAAGAAGACAAAAGGGGTTTTCTTTTGCATTTTAACATGTACAAATCGGCTCGTTCTAGGAGGCGAGCAATGCAGCTAATGGAAGCAATCTATTCTACCTCTAAATCACTTTAAAAAATGCATTCAAAAACCACCAACGATACTTCGTTTATGTTTTGTAACCTGTATAATAACCAAGCTGTAGGAACATTGTTTTTTAGAGCAAACAGGGAGGAACTCTTTTTCTAGTGTAGTAACACATCGGCATACATCGGTATTAGCCTTAACTCCGGCTTATTAGTGATTCCCAGAGCCCAAAAAAAGTCTGCGGGCTATAGAGCGTTTTCTATTCGGGCTCCAGTACTATGGAATGCCCTCCCGGTAACAGTTAGAGATGCTACCTCAGTAGAAGCATTTAAGTTCCATCTTAAAACTCATTTGTATACTCTCTCTCTGCCCACTACTTGCTGTCCATATCCTACCAAGTCAGACCTACACTGTTCCAATATCCATTTCTCTGTTCTCAATTGTTGATGACTGATGATAAAAACCAAACCCAAACCCCCCTCGCCCTCCTCCACACCCCGGATTGTAAATAATGTAAATAATTCAATGTGATGATCTTGTGTGATGACTGTATTATGATGATAGTATATATGATAGTATATATCTGTATCATGAATCAATTTAAGTGGACCCCGACTTAAACAAGTTGAAAAACGTATTCGGGTGTTACAATTTAGTGGTCAATTGTACGGAATATGTACTTCACTGTGCAACCTTCTAATAAAAGTCTCAATCAATCAATCAATACTCTAGCCTTTAAATAGACCCTCTTTTTAGACCAGTTGATCTGCCGTTTCTTTTCTTTTCTCCTCTGCCCCCCTCTCCCTTGTGGAGGGGGGGCACAGGTCCGGTAGCCATGGATGAAGTGCTGGCTGTCCAGAGTCGGGACCCGGGGTGGACCGCTCGCCTGTGCATCGGTTGGAGACATTTCTGCGCTGCTGACCCGTCTCCGCTCAGGATTGTCTCCTGCTGGCCCCACTATGGACTGGACTCTCACTATTATGTTGGATCCACTATGGACTGGACTCTCACTATTATGTTAGATCCGCTATGGACTGGACTCTCACTATTATGTTAGATCCACTATGGACTGGACTTTCACAATATTATGCTAGACCCACTCGACGTCCATTGCATCCGGTCTCCCATAGAGGGGGGGGGGGGGTTTCTCCAAGGTTTCTCATAGTCATTCACATTGACATCCCACTGGGTTGTGAGTTTTTCCTTGCCCTTTTGTGGGCAAGACACTTGTGATTTAGGGCTATATAAATAAACATTGATTAAAAAAAGGCAGCACGGTGGCAGAGGGGTTAGTGCGTCTGCCTCACAATACGAAGGTCCTGAGTAGTCGTGAGTTCAATCCCGGCCTCGGGATCTTTCTGTGTGGAGTTTGCATGTTCTCCCCGTGACTGCGTGGGTTCTCTCCGGGTACTCCGGCTTCCTCCCACCTCCAAAGACATGCACCTGGGGATAGGTTGATTGGCAACACTAAATTGGCCCTAGTGTGTGAATGTGAGTGTGAATGTTGTCTGTCTATCTGTGTTGGCCCTGCGATGAGGTGGCGACTTGTCCAGGGTGTACCCCGCCTTCCGCCCGATTGTAGCTGAGATAGGCTCCAGCGCCCCCCGCGACCCCGAAGGGACTAAGCGGTAGAAAATGGATGGATGGATGGATGATTGATTAAAAGCTAACTACAGAAAGAGATAAGAAAGCTTCTACGTCAGCAGAAAACGCATTGGAATTTGTAATGCACAAAACTGCGATAAGACACCAATCTGTACTGACTGAAAAACATGATTAATCATGTTACAGTATCTGTAAAGTATTAGCCCACATATTATGTTTTAGTACATACGCTGTCTTACTAGACAGCGTATGTACTAAAACATAATATGTACCGCAGTCGTAATACTACGCATGGCGTGCTGCCTGTGTAATGAACAATATTAAAGTGGCTCACTCGATGGACAGTTGCATGTTTAAACCCGCTGGCTGGGGATGTTTTTTTCCGGTTTATTTGGGTATTCATGTCGAAATAGCTTGGCTGCAAAATTCACTTTTACAGCGCCAAAGTCATATTCTCCTCACTCTCTCGGCTTCCGAGTAGGAACACACATTTGTTGCCAGAAATCGGAAGTGCGCTGCTATGGAAACGGAAATCAATGCGCGGAGGAAGTCAATTCCGACATTGATTAAAATGACCAAAATACGATAAATATTGTACATACCGGTATATATCAGAATCAGAATCAGAATCAGCTTTATTGTCATTACGCAAGGTAACAAGATTGAGGCCATTCCATACAGTGCGATGTGTGCATGCTAGAAAAACAATGTGCAAATATATAGAAATATAAAAAATATAAATATATACATTGTTATGAACCTGTCTGTTATTACATTTTATATACAGCCATACTTGCCAACCTTGAGACCTCCGATTTCGGGAGGTGGGGCGAGGGGGGTGGGCGTGGTTAGGGTGGGACGGGGGCGTGGTTGGGGGCGTGGCTAAAAGGGGAGGAGTATATTTACAGCTAGAATTCACCAAGTCAAGTATTTCTTATATATATATGAAATACTTGACTTGAATTCTAGCTATATATATATATATATATATATATATATATATATATATATATATATATATATATAAAATAAATACTTGAATTTCAGTGTTCATTTATTTACACATATACACACACATAACACTCATCTACTCATTGTTGAGTTAAGGGTTGAATTGTCCATCCTTGTTCTATTCTCTGTCACTATTTTTCTAACCATGCTGAACAGTCTCTCTGATGATGCATTGCTGTGTGGCACGCACAAAAGTGCTTTCATCAAATGCACTAGATGGCAGTATTGTCCTGTTTAAGAGTGTCACAACATTGCTGTTTACGGCAGACGAACTGCTTTACGGTATACAAAAACGTGACTGCTGTTGTTGTGTGTTGTTGCCGCGCTGGGAGGACGTTAATGAAACTGCCTAACAATAAACCCACATAAGAAACCAAGAACTCGCCCTCCATCATTCTACAGTTATAACGTGATTGGGCAGGTACGCTGAGGACCTGAGTCCGCCTGAATTTCGGGAGATTTTCAGGAGAAAATCTGTCCCGGGAGGTTTTCGGGAGAGGCGCTGAATTTCGGGAGTCTCCCGGAAAATCCGGGAGGGTTGGCAAGTATGTATACAGCACAGGCCAAAAGTTTGGACACACTTTCTCATTCAATGCATTTTCTTTATTTTCATGACTATTTACATTGTAGATTGTCACTGAAGGCATCAAAACTATGAATGAACACATGTGGAGTTATGTACTCAAAAAAAAAAAGGTGAAATAACTGAAAACATGTTTTATATTCTAGTTTCTTCAAAATAGCCACCCTTTTCTTCGATTACTGCTTTGCACACTCTTGGCATTCTCTCGATGAGCTTCAAGGACACCTTTGAAGTGAAAACCATTTCAGGGGACTACCTCTTGAAGCTCATCGAGAGAATGCCAAGAGTGTGCAAAAAAGTAATCAGAGCAAATGGTGGCTATTTTGAAGAAACTACAATATAAAACATGTTTTCAGCTATTTCACCTTTTTTTGTTCGGTACATAACTCCACATGTGTTCATTCATAGTTGTGATGCCTTCAGTGACAATCTACAATGTAAATAGTCATGAAAATAAAGAAAAAACATTGAATGAGATGGTGTGTCCAAACTTTTGGTCTGTACTGTATATACTTTGAGTATTTATACAAAATGTTGATGTAGGGTTTTAAAGTTGTTTTAACATTTATCGTCTTTAAAATCCTAAAAAAAAAAAACACACAAAAAAAACGTGTGTTCAATAGACAAAATTCCGAAAAAAAATGCAGTTCCACTTTAAGAACTCAAGAACTGGTCCAAACTAGTCCAAATTATACATTGAGCGGAGTTGTGCTCACAAAATAACGACCACGTTGAATCCAATGTATCCCTGACCAGATACAATTAAAGTTCAGCAGTATGCTCAATCATCCAGAAACTAACCTGCAGATTTCATACAGTAACTCAAAACTGGATTATTCACCACACAGCAATGGGGGTCAGGCACTGTTGCTTCCATACATATATGCCTAGAATGCATTAACAGGTTGTATGAATTACATGTACATCCAATCGTATTGCAAAGTCCACATGCAGTCTTTATATTGCCACGAAAGCACCAGAGAATATCCCAGCGCTCGCTTCGTAACGACTACAAGAATCCATACATGAGGAGTGTTAAATTGTTTTGGGCCCTCTTAGTGAACATTGGTGCAGTAGAGCATTTAAAAAGTTTGAGGCGGTCGGAGAATCAAGCTAATTGGTCCAGTCCACTGAACAATTTAAAATAGCTCCTCTTGAGGCTGTAAGTTTTTACGGCATTCCTTTTATCAGTGCAGCCGGAGGGTGCATCAAATATCTTCCTAGCTGTAAGTAAAGTCTGGAAGAAGATGAACGTAGATCTGTTGATAAAGAGACAAGCTCAATGGCCCCTCCATACAAGATTTATTACAGAGGGTGAAGGCTCTGACAGAACTCTTCTGTTTAAAATATTAGCGCCTCTAAGACTACAGAGCTGCGTTTGGTTATCATTTTACCTCTTTTTTTCTGAAGCAGAGAGATGTGAGATGGAAGCAGAAACAAACACTTTGGCTGCCAAACTCTGACACTTAACTATATTTTTAGGTGGCCCTTGAGCTCCACACAGCCACAAGCGCTCTTGTTTCTCTTGTTTTCCATTATAACTAACCACTCCGAAACTGGCACGCAGTCATTTCAATCAGTCGTTTAGGAAATGTGCACTGTTGATAACAGATGAAGCACCCGCGTTTTCGGGGATGAATGCAAAATGTAGCAACTCCCAGCGGGGTCATAAGCTAAGCGCTGATTGAGTCTTTAGGCTGGTGGCAGGGAAGCTTGTTGTTGTTGGAGCTTGGCCCCAGCAAAGTGGGCTAATAAAAAGCCAAATGACCAGTTTTTAGCCACGCTGTGATCAACGAGTTAGCAATCCCAAAATAACACAGAGGGGAACAACAGTGGTTGAGTATGCAACAGTGATATTTTGGAAGCCTGGAAACGTGTTCAGAAGTTGTTGTTTTTTTAACGTTCAGTATAATTGCCATGGTCAAGCACATCACATTCAAAAGAACAATGGCAGACCCCAGTGCTGTTCATCTTCTCATCACATTTAGTATACACAGCTCGAAATAAATTACTCGACTTAAGGTAGTGCTTCTCAAATATTTTCTGTTGACACAGTACCAATTCCTGGTACCATCGGGAATCTGTACTTTTCAAATTTTTGGTACTTTTGTGTCTTTCCATGTGGTGAAGGGTATTTATTTGTTAAAAAAGTTTATTTATTTATTTTTTTATTAAAAATTTTACATGTAGCTGAAAATGGTAATTGTTCTGTTTTTTCACACTTCTGATTTGTTAGTATGCATTCATTTCAGTTTGTCCTTGGTATGTTGCCGTAGTCAGGAGATAGTCTTTACTAGTAATTTGAATGTGCCAGTCTTGACTTTTGTTGAGTCCTACAAAGTGTAAGTATTGTACACATACTTGCCAACCTTGAGACCTCCGATTTCGGGAGGTGGGGGGTGGGGGCGTGGTTAAGAGGGGAGGAGTATATTTACAGCTAGAATTCACCAAGTCAAGTATTTCATATATATATATATAAGAAATACTTGACTTTCAGTGAATTCTAGATATAAATATATATTTATTTTATATATATATATATATATATATATATATATATATATATATATATATATATATATATAAATAAAAGAAATACTTGAATTTCAGTGTTCATTTATTTACGCATATACACACACATAACACTCATCTACTCATTGTTGAGTTAAGGGTTGAATTGTCCATCCTTGTTCTATTCTCTGTCACTATTTTTCATGCTGAACACCCTCTCTGATGATGCATTGCTGTGTGGCACGCACAAAAGTGCTTTCATCAAATGCACTAGATGGCAGTATTGTCCTGTTTAAGAGTGTCACAACATTGCTGTTTACGGCAGACGAACTGCTTTACGGTAGACGAAAAGGTGACTGCTGTTGTTGTGTGTTGTTACCGCGCTGGGAGGACGTTAATGAAACTGCCCAACAATAAACCCACATAAGAAACCAAGAACTCGCCTTCGATCATTCTACAGTTATAATGATTGGGCAGGCACGTTGTTTATATTGTGGGAAAGCGGACTCAGGTCCGCATGGAGGTGGAGGGGGCGTGGCCTCCAGCTCCGCCTGAATTTCGGAAGATTTTCAGGAGAAAATTGCTGAATTTCGGGAGTCTCCCGGAAAATCCGGGAGGGTTGGCAAGTATGATTGTACATATTACACACCAGTAGTTTGACTGTAACGTGTATCATGGTTGCAGTTTTTTTACCAAATTTAGAGGTGTGAAATTGCCATGTAAAATCACTAGTGCTAATCAGTAGCATGTATATGTAATAACCAATGTAAAATAGCATCGAGCTAGCACATTTTGAAAAGTGTCGCTTTACTTTTGAGCACTTTCAATCAGGCATGCTTGCTTTGTTGGCATGGAAAATTACCAAGCTGCATTCCACTACAAACAGGCCTGCAACCGGATGTGATGTTACCTGCAAAAAAAGGTATCGAAACATGGTATAGTCTGATTTTACATGATTCAGTACCAGGTAGTACCAACGGCATTCGGTAGGTACCTATAAAAGCATAACAAATATTTCAAGCATTCTTTTGATATAATTTTAAAGATTATAGTTTACAGTTTATGAAACACCTCAAATTGAAAATCTAGAAAAATGTGGGGTTTTCACAAAGTAAGGAATGATCATCAAACTTATAACAAAAGGTTTGACATATCTCACTTTGCATTAAATGGATTTATACCACATATTAGTTTTACATTTGAAGCTGAATTGCTGACATGTACTAATTTTGCACGATATTCAAATTTTTGAGTTTCACCTATATTTTCAATCCCATTGTTTCAGTAACTAGCCATTCATTTTTTATTGTTGAGCATATTCTTATCATTTACTTGTTCCAACATCATACCAATATTTAGAAAACAAACTAAATGAATAATCATGTATTAACAGAAATCGAAGTAGAACATTCATTCAAACAAGATTTAGATTTTTACCAAAAATTGCCTAGTCCTAATATACACATGTGTAAACTACATCGATATATTATCTGTTGTTAATGGGCTCAACATATATAAAATGTGCTTGACTATCTAATAAATGCAAAAATATTTGAAATCTCTGCACCACAAGTCTTACATATTTATATCATACTGTTTAAATTTTTCAATTCAATGTCTAATTACCCAATAATGTATTTAATTTTGTGCAACCTTTTAAATGTTCATCTGCTTGTTTTGTCCATCGTTTGCCTAATTTTGCGACTCGATGCAGGCTGATGATGGCTTTGGCGCAATTTTTCTTCTAAATGGGAATTTGAGAATATTGTCCATCTGCTGCATCTCCTCCAGGTCCACTAGGGCAGAGAATGTCTCTGGCTACAATACGCAATCACGCACACACTCACTCACTGACTCTTTGCTGCCATGGTGAGGTAACCCTTTGGTATTTCCTTGGAACGTCTATGACAGGGTCAATGTGATAATCAAAAGTCTCGTTATCAGAGCTGCACTGTTTGTCATTGGTGAGCATGTTGAAAGTCTTGTGACGCCCATGAAATCCCACAAACAGGATGTCATAACAAGCTCACAATCAGAACTATTCAAGCTTTCTGGGACCTAACTTGCTTAAAATGCTATGAAAAAAAACCCACAGTTGGCCGGGGGGGGCTAAATTTGTCATATGTGCTCCTTATGGACCAGAGGCTAAGTGGTGAGAAAAGGGGACAAGTCTGTCCCTCAGTAACAGAAATGGATAATGTCACTTAGGGTTAACAATTTAGCAGTGGGGGCAGAGGTTGTGAGGTGATGACTCCATGAGGGAATCCCTCTGTGGCTCATCCATTGTGCAGGGATTTCATGTTGTCACGGTAATAGAGGATTCAACTTCATCTTCTCCATGAGTCTTTGGAGTATCTTACATAACTGAGGTCAAAGAAGAGACTCACTCTGCAGCAAATGTACATATTGACCGATTACACAATTGTTTCCTGCTAGTTTGTCTGGACTAGGCTTTG
Source organism: Nerophis lumbriciformis (assembly GCF_033978685.3). Lineage (NCBI taxonomy): Eukaryota > Metazoa > Chordata > Actinopteri > Syngnathiformes > Syngnathidae > Nerophis > Nerophis lumbriciformis. Next base: position 31,463,216 of record NC_084572.2, on the reverse strand, counting down.
TACACATACTGTATTTATGGCATGATGTGACCAAGGCCGCATTATACAACAACGAAATGATGACTTAAAGAGTGCAATGATTAGTAGAGATGTGAATCTTACAACAAATCACGATTCAATTCAAATCCAATACTTGGAGTGATGATTTGTTTCAGAATCGATGCTCGATTCAACATGATTTTTGACTTAAAGGGGAACATTATCACAATTTCAGAAGGGTTAAAACCATTAAAAATCCGTTCCCAGTGGCTTATTTTATTTTTTGAAGTTTTTTTCAAAATTGTACCCATCACGCAATATCCCTAAAAAAAGCTTCAAAGTGCCTGATTTTAACCACCTGTCCATTTTCCTGTGACAAGCCAACACAAAGAAACATGGCGGAAAGAACAGCAAGCTATAGCGACATTAGCTCGGATTCAGACTCGGATTTCAGCGGCTTAAGCGATTCAACAGATTACGCATGTATAGAAACGGATGGTTGTAGTGTGGAGGCAGGTAGCGAAAACGAAATTGAAGAAGAAACTGAAGCTATTGAGCCATATCGGTTTGAACAATATGCAAGCGAAACCGCCGAAAACGACACGACAGCCAGCGACACGGGAGAAAGCGAGGACGAATTCGGCGATCGCCTTCTAACCAACAATTGGTATGTGTTTGTTTGGCATTAAAGGAAACTAACAACTATGAACTAGGTTTACAGCATATGAAATACATTTGGCAACAACATGCACTTTGAGAGTGCAGACAGCCCATTTCAGGCGCGCTAAGACCATATATTTTTCCACGATTTTAGCACTCAGGTTAACCATACCTAAATAGACACAAAATACTGCATTACACAAGACTACCCGAATGTACTCGAATGACTGAAAAAAATAAATGTTTTTAAGCTAAATTATTGGTAAACACAGTTTATGTATAATAATTTACGTAAAACCGCGAGTAATGAATAAAGTTTTCATCAATTAATATATTCTGTAGACATACCCTCATCCGCTCTCTTTTCCTGAGGGTCTGGCGGCAGATTTCTTTGACTTTATCGTTGGAAATGCATCTGCTTTGAGTGTCGCAGGATATCCACACATTCTTGCCATCTCTGTCGTAGCATAGCTTTCGTCGGTAAAGTGTGCGGAACAAACGACTGACCATTTCGTCGGCTTTTCCCACACCCTCGTATTTTAAACAAATTTCGTCCAATTTCTTGCCATTTCCGCATCTTTGGGCCACTGGTGCAACTTGAATCCGTCCCTGTTCGTGTTGTTACACCCTCCGACAACACACCGACGAAAGTGAGAAAATGGCGGATTGCTTCCCGATGTGACGTCACCAGTGTTGGGTTAGTTACTGAAAAACAGTAACTAGTTACAGTTACTAGTTACTTTATTTCAAAAGTAACTCAGTTACTTACACCAAAAAGTAATGCGTTACTGTGAAAAGTAACTATTTAGTTACTTCTTCTACTTTTTTTTTTTAAAGCTCCCATTAATGCCCTTTTAGCCTTCATTTTAGTACTGTTATTGCACTGGAGAATAATACAATCTGTTGATCAACTTGACATACATTTGCATCACTGAACTCTGCTAAGCAATGTGCTCTACATACAACACACAAAGACAAAGATATGTTTCAAAGGGCCAATTTATTTCAGGCCAGAACAAATTGACAAAACTATTTTAAATAGCTGCAACATAACATACATAAGTAACAAACAGCATAATAACACTAACACTAACACTAACCACGTTAAACCCAGATTCCGAACTAATAAAGGTCTTAACTCATTCTCTTTCTATGCCACTTCAATATGGAATGCACTCCCAACAGGTGTAAAAGAAAGGGCATCTCTATCCTCCTTCAAAACCGCACTAAAAGAACACCTCCAGGCAACTACAACCCTAAACTAACACCCTCCCTTCCACATAATACCTCTTCGGATTGTAAATAATCAAATGTAGACACTTTTTCTTATACTTTCTGATCTCTCTCTCTGTGTCCACTACTTGCTGTACATATCCTACCAAGTCAGTCCTACACTGTTTGAATGTCCATTTCTCTGATGATGCAATTGTTGATGACTGAAGTGTTGATACCAACCAAACCTACCCCCCCCCCCCCCCCCCCCCCCCTCCATATCCCACACCCCGGATTGTAAATAATGTAAATAATTCAATGTATATACCCTGATGATTATCTTGTGTGATGACTGTATTATGATGTTAGTATATATTTGATAGTATATATCTGTATCTGGACCCCGACTTAAACAAGTTAAAAAACTTATTTGGGTGTTACCATTTAGTGGTCAATTGTACGGAATATGTACTGTACTGTGCAATCTACTAATAAAAGTTGCAATCAATCAATCAACAACATAGCTGTAAAGCTGGCTTCACCTAAGGAAGGCACACGTGACATACACAGAGCCTAACCAGGCAGATGTGAATTGTTGTTTTGGGCAGTAGACGGGATCTTTGATCCAAGACACAACTTACATTTAACTAAAATGTTCTTTTCTTTGTGCTCGACAAAAGAAAAGAAGTGAGAATATCTCATACTTGCCAACCCTCCCGAATTTCACTGCCTCTCCCTGGGAGAACCATTCTCCAAATTTCTGCCGATTTCCAGCCGGACTTAAGGCACGCCCCCTCCCGGTCTGTGCGGATCTGAGTGGGGACAGCCTGTCGTCACGTCCGCTTGGCCAACCAAAAAGTAACCACAGAACACTATACCGTATAGGCGTATAGTGTTCTGTGGTTACTTTTTTGTTGGCCAACGGTTGTATTGCGCACCCCCCTCCCCTCCCCTCCCCTCCCCTTCCCACACTCAGACACACAGTCACACGCACACACACAGAGCGCAGAGGAAGAATCAGAAGCACGTCTCTGCTTCGCTGGAATAAAACACACTCAGATCCTCAGTTTCTAGCTGATACTACATAAAAAATAACGTAAAATAACGCAGTAACGCATCATGTAGTAACGGTAACTGAGTTATTGAATATAAAAAAATAACGCGTTAGATTACTAGTTACCGCCGAAACTAACGGCGTTACAGTAACGCGTTACTTTGTAACGCGTTAGTCCCAACACTGGACGTCACGATGTGACGTCACAACGTGACGTCATCGCTCCGAGAGCGAATAATAGAAAGACGTTTAATTCGCCAAAATTAACCCATTTAGAATTCGGAAATCGGTTAAAAAAATATATGGTCTTTTTTCTGCAACATCAAGGTATATATTGACGCTTACATAGGTCTGGTGATAATGTTCCCCTTTAAACCGATTTTCGCAACATATTTGGTATTAGAGATCGATTGATATCGCTTCTTCAAGGACGATTCCGATTATTAGTTGTCAAGGAAGCCGATAACCGATATTTGGAGCTGTTTTTCATTTGCAGTAAGTTAGCTAAACATGACTTGTGGACAAAGCTTTAAAGTTGTTTTTTTTAACATAATTTTTTAGGAAACATCGGTCAAGTAGCGGCATAATTTTTTATGCTGCGCTAATGTTGTGGTTAATTTAGCAAACAAAATACTTTAGGGGCTTTCACAAATACCTTTATTACGTGTGTCAAAGAAGAGCATTAAATTTTGCATTAGAAAATAATGGGAAATCTCCTGGGAAAATGTCTCTACATCACAATAACTGGGTAAGGCATTGCCCTAGTGCAGGGGTCGGCAACCTTTACCAGTCAAAGAGCCATTTTGACCAGTTTCACAAATTATAGAAAACAATGGGAGCCGCAAAATTGTTTTGAAATTTTAAATGAAATAACACTGCATACGAAGTTGTTTTTTTTGCTTTGTGCTATGTACAACTAGGGGTCTCAGACACGCTGCCCACACCTTTATGTGGAATTTGATAGCTGGTGCGGCACGCAGGTTTTTATTTAATGGCGATTGTCAGCGTCATGCGTGCCGTGATGGTACAGCATATACACCCACTACAGTCATCGTGCCTGATCAGCCACACGTTGTATGGGACTCCCGCTTTACTCACGTAAGTTACAGCATGGCATACTTAGTCAACAACCACACAGCTCACACTGACGGTGGCGGTATAAAAAAAAAACTTTAACACTCTTACTAATAATGCACCACACTGTGAACCCACACCAAACAAGAATGACAAACACATTTCGGGAGAACATCTGCACCGTAACACAACATAAACACAACAGGACAAATACCCAGAATCCCATGCAGCCCTAACTCTTCCGGGATACATTATACACCCCCCCGCTACCAAACCCCGCCCCACCTCAACCGACGCATAGAGGGGGGGGTGATGTGTGAGGGAGCAGAGTTGGGGTGGGGCGGGGCTTGGTGGTAGCAGGGGTGTATAATGTAGCCCGGAAGAGTCAGGGCTGCATGGGATTCTGGGTGTTTGTTCTGTTGTGTTTATGTTGTGTTAAGGTGCAGATGTTTTCCCGAAATGTGTTTGTCATTCTTGTTTGGTTTTGGTTCAAAGTGTGGCGCATTATTAGTAAGAGTGTTAAAGTTGTTTTATATGACCAACGTCAGTGTAACCTGTGTGGCTGTTGACCAAGTATGCGTTGCTGTCACGTACGTGGGCAAGCAAAAGATGTGTATTGTTTAACAAGTGTTGGGCTGGCACTTTGTTAATACAGATTGTAGAGTGCGCCAAATGTTGTACCATCATGGCACGCCCTTATTATAGCCATAAGGGTGGTAATCGGTGAATATTAATCCCGGGAGTTTATTGCGAGAGGCACTGAAAACCGAAAGTCTCACGGGAAAATTGGGGGGTTCAGCAAGTAAGCTGCTGAGCCGCATCAGAGTGATCAAAGAGCCGCATGCGGCTCCGGAGCCGCGGGTTGCCGACCCCTGCCCTAGTGTGTTAACAAATTGGAAGATGCTGGTAGCTGCTCAAAGTACCGCAAAGCTGCCACATATGATTAGAGGATGAGACTTTTGTGATTTTGGACTATATTGCAAACTTGACGACATCTTGGAGACGCCGTCTGCTCTGCGTGGCTAAGTACGATGAATTTGAGTACCAGATAGACAATTTGAGTGAAAAGTTTAAATTTGTTTTCAGTCGCTCAAACACAAACATTCAAACCTGGATTGTTTTCCCTGGCTGCAAGCGACATAGCAAGGTCGTTACTTCGAGACTCTCCCAGAGGACAGTGCAGCGAAGACACAAACTCCTTCTGTGTCTCTCATGGACTTAACCTGTTGATTGAGCACCAAAGTCGCGGACCTGAGACACGATGCAAGCTTAAGCACACATATGCATCCACAAAAAATACACGCCACACACACAGTGTTCTCCACCACCCAACCCACGCCTTCGGCGCTTCACCCCACGTGGTATGACGGAAAACAAAGCAGAGCTCCTAGTGGTTGGCAGGTTTGGGCCGGATGCCTTCCCCTCCTGTTGCAAGTCTTGTGGTTTTTGTGTCAACATGTGTGTATGTGCTTTGGCTATCAATTTATTTTCTCCCCCCCGGAACACAGACTAAGATCGACTTTTTTTTTTTTACTCATCCTCCCCCCGCCTCCACCTTTTTCCCCACCTATAACGGGGCGCCGTAAGTGGCAACCCATCAGTGTTTCTGTTCTGTTACCCTGTACCAGGGGTCACCAACCTTTTGGAAACCAAGAGCTACTTCTTGGGTACTGATTAATGCGAAGGGCTACCAGTTTGATACACACTTAAATAAACTGCCAGAAATAGCCAATTTGCTCAATTTACCTTTAACTCTATGTTATTATTAATAATTAATGATATTTATCTTTGTGGAAACACTGATCATCTTAATGATTTCTCACAATAAATATATATAGAAACAGATAAATATCAATATGCAACACTTTATTTTTATATTTTCTCTAAGTGCACATATCTCAAATTTAACATTTTCAAACGATCACTTCTAAGACAGTCTTGTGAAATCACAACATCCCATTTTAACTAGCTAGCCACTAACATTTTTTAACAAATCATGAATTGCTTTGCACCGTGTTTGTACAAATAATAACTCATGTAAAATACAAAAGTCAACTCTCAAATTTTTAAATAAATCATGTCACACTTTGAACTGGACACCAAATCTGTTATCTGTTTGTCAGTTAGTGAAGACCAAGTCTTTAAAATATTTTCTTGGATTTTCAAATTCTATATGAGTTTTGTCTCACTTAGAATTAAAAATGTTGAGCAAAGCGAGACCAGCTTGCTAGTGAATAAATAAAGTTTAAAAAATAGAGGCAGCTCACTGGTAAGTGCTGCTATTTGAGCTATTTTTAGAACAGGCCAGCGGGCTACTCATCTGGTCCTTACGGGCTACCTGGTGCCCGCGGGCACCACGTTGGTGACCGCTGCCCTGTACATGGTGTGTCTGCTTTTGAAAGGTTTGTGCTGAAAATGAAATGTTGTTTTTGTGCAATGACAACAAAAATTCTTATTATTATTATTCATAATACGTTGTAAGGTTTCCTCGTGAGGAACCCTAAAATATTGCAAACATTTAAAGGAAAATTCTGGGCTCTTTCACATAGCTTATAGTTGAGACATTTTTTTAAACTGGCTGACATAATTTCTTCCTGGATGTTACAGAAAGTATGAGAATGTGTGAGCTGCTATATGCTCTTCTTTACTTATGTAATGCGTTTCCTATTTGTCAAGAACTCAAGATATTTTACACAAAGTTTGGATTTTTTTGCAGAGATATCTTTTCTGTCGTCTTCATATCCATCCATCTCTGTCGCATTTTATTTGATTGAACCACGGGACATTAAACTTGCGGCGCTTCTTTAATGAGCCCACGCTCCGTGTGTTGCGGACAGAGGCTTTTATTTTTTTTTTTAAAAGGCAGATACCAATACGTCAAACTGCAAAATGTCGGAGCTGATAATCGGCTCAGCCTATAATCACTCAGTCTGTATTTGGGATATAAATGATAATAAAACAGGTTTTTGGTTAAGAAAGCTCCTCTTGGCTGCTGATGTAACACGTATGTGTGCAGAGAAGATGCACGGAAATGGTCTAAAAAACATCTTTTTAAAAAGCAACTCTGGAAAATTTGTAATAGATTCAGAATCGTAATAAATAAGAACTGTAATCTGGATGTGAACTGATGTTTTGCGGCACCATGTGGACAAAAATCGGTAATAACATTTGTTGACATATTCATTCGTCAATTGTCGAGGATAGTTGGTGATGTCTTTGCTTGTGTTTTTCCGGACGGAAAGGAATATGCGCCGCCGCAACAAGGACTGACCAGCTCCATGAAGAAAAAAAATGGACTAACAACACTACGAACCAAAACACGGAAGGTATGGGAACATTTCACCCAGAACACGTCAGAGACACAAATATGTCACGAATGTGTAACATCAATAACTACCACATCGGTCAACTTTATCACTTCAGGAAAAAAAAAAAAGATTTGGTAAGTTTTGTCTCATTTTCAGCATAGAAGCAAAGTCAAGAAAGTTTGGTTAGGGAGCTAATAAATAGCCTGGATAGCAGCCATGAGATGATCAAACATTACTTTTAACGCCATCACCTGGCACATATTGGTTTGTTCACAACATTTTCACACTAGTAAGTTTGAATCAAAGCCTGTTTTATTCTGTTGCACACGTAGCACTTAGTAGGATGTTAGCGTTAGCTAAGCTAGCTACGGGTTACGAACAATGTACAGTACTTGGGGAAAAATCAATACCTATTCATAGATCAATAACTGAAAAGGAAAGATATTTCCCACATTATACATATTTCAGACTTGAAATATATTCAGTTTGAAACAAATTTGTCAGAGAGACACCAAATAGTGGCAAGTCGTGTTGAAGGACAATAGTTTTCTCCTTCTGATGTAAATTTCTGAGGTCTTGCACACATCCAAAGTTGGTTTGCCCGTGAGCCTTTACCGACTTGGAAGTTCGAAATGTTTGACCTGTGTAAAAACTGACTCCGTTGACGTTCGAGATATAGGGCTTGCGCAAATCTCATCTATTGGACGTGCTCCTATGGATCAATTACAACAATTTGACTTATTTTTTAAGGTGGCGAGCCTTTGAAACAGGGTCAAGTTTGTTTCTGTAAAGTCCCTTGATTGTTTTCCTTCCTGCGATCCATTTTAATCCAGTTTGTTGCTCTCTCACAAGACCGCCGGTTGAGTACAGCCATGTAAACAAAACCATTGTCCAGCAACAAGGGCTACTCACCCCCACAATGCATTGCAAAATCGCATGCCCTTTCGAGCCCTATACTGAATTTTGTAGTTACATGCCTAGAAAAAATTCAAGCTGAATTTAAAAGGCCATGGCTAAATTAGAATCACTGGATAGGTAAACGCTTCATAATGGTTTTATGAATCCATACCAGAGCACATTACTCCTGTTTTAGCCTCCCTCCACTGGCTGCCTGTGTCTTTTAGAGTCCATTTTAAAATTATCTTACTCGTTTTTAAATCCTTACGTGGTCGTACCTCTCTGAGCTGCTCCACCTCTATGCCCCCACCCGGTCCCTCAGGTCAGCTGATCAGCTGATCAGCTGATCCTGGAGGTACCCAAAACAAAGCGCAAGCTCAGAGGGGACAGAGCCTTCTCTGTTGCGGGTCCCAAACTCTGGAACGATCTCCCTCTCCATGTGAGATAGGCCCCTTCTTTGGCTATTTTTAGGACCCTTCTTAAAACCCATTTTTATTCACTGGCTTTTAACCCAGCATGAGACTTTGAACTGTTTTTAGCTTTTAACTTTTTGAACTGTTTTTAACTTTTAAACTGTTTTCATCTAACAAACTGTTCTTAGGGTAATTTGTAGTTGCTTTTTAAATGTGTATTTTTTTTTTCTGTTTTAAATGTTATTTTTTAGTCTGTCCTTTGCCTCTATTTCTTTGTGGTGTACAGCCCTTTGTTTTTCAACTGTGCTTGTCTTTAAAGGGCTTTATAAATAAAGTTGCTATGGTGTGGTATAATCCGATTAGTCGACTAATCGATAGGATAGTCGATGATTAGTCCACGTAGGGTTGGGCGATATGGCCTTTTTTTAATATCTCGATATTTTTAGGCCATATCACGATACACGATATATATCTCGATATTTTGCCTTAGCCTTGAATTACCACTTGATGCATATAATCACAGCAGTATGATGATTCTATGTGTCTACATTAAAACATTCTTCTTCATACTGCATTAATACAGGTAAAAGCCAGTAAATTAGAATATTTTGAAAAACTTGATTTATTTCAGTAATTGCATTCAAAAGGTGTAACTTGTACATTATATTTATTCATTGCACACAGACTGATGCATTCAAATGTTTATTTCATTTAATTTTGATGATTTGAAGTGGCAACAAATGAAAATCCAAAATTCCGTGTGTCACAAAATTAGAATATTGTGTAAGGCTAATACAAAAAAGGGATTTTTAGAAATGTTGGCCAACTGAAAAGTATGAAAATGAAAAATATGAGCATGTACAATACTCAATACTTGGTTGGAGCTCCTTTTGCCTCAATTACTGCGTTAATGCGGCGTGGCATGGAGTTGATGAGTTTCTGGCACTGCTCAGGTGTTATGAGAGCCCAGGTTGCTCGGATAGTGGCCTTCAACTCTTCTGCGTTTTTGGGTCTGGCATTCTGCATCTTCCTTTTCACAATACCCCACAGATTTTCTATGGGGCTAAGGTCAGGGGAGTTGGCGTGCCAATTTAGAACAGAAATACCATGGTCCGTAAACCAGGCACGGGTAGATTTTGCGCTGTGTGCAGGCGCCAAGTCCTGTTGGAACTTGAAATCTCCATCTCCATAGAGCAGGTCAGCAGCAGGAAGCATGAAGTGCTCTAAAACTTGCTGGTAGACGGCTGCGTTGACCCTGGATCTCAGGAAACAGAGTGGACCGACACCAGCAGATGACATGGCACCCCAAACCATCACTGATGGTGGAAACTTTACACTAGACTTCAGGCAACGTGGATCCTGTGCCTCTCCTGTCTTCCTCCAGACTCTGGGACCTCGATTTCCAAAGGAAATGCAAAATTTGCATGGTTGGGTGATGGTTTGGGGTGCCGTGTCATCTGCTGGTGTCGGTCCACTCTGTTTCCTGAGATCCAGGGTCAACGCAGCCGTCTACCAGCAAGTTTTAGAGCACTTCATGCTTCCTGCTGCTGACCTGCTCTATGGAGATGGAGATTTCAAGTTCCAACAGGACTTGGCGCCTGCACACAGCGCAAAATCTACCCGTGCCTGGTTTACGGATGCAGAATGCCAGACCCAAAAACGCAGAAGAGTTGAAGGCCACTATCAGAGCAACCTGGGCTCTCATAACACCTGAGCAGTGCCAGAAACTCATCGACTCCATGCCACGCCGCATTAACGCAGTAATTGAGGCAAAAGGAGCTCCAACCAAGTATTGAGTATTGTACATGCTCATATTTTTCATTTTCATACTTTTCAGTTGGCCAACATTTCTAAAAATCCCTTTTTTGTATTAGCCTTAAGTAATATTCAAATTTTGTGACACACGGAATTTTGGATTTTCATTTGTTGCCACTTCAAATCATCAAAATTAAATGAAATAAACATTTCAATGCATCAGTCTGTGTGCAATGAATAAATATAATGTACAAGTTACACCTTTTGAATGCAATTACTGAAATAAATCAAGTTTTTCAAAATATTCTAATTTACTGGCTTTTACCTGTATATGCTCATTTTAAACTTTCAGGCAGAGAAGGAAATCACAACGAAGTCAATTTACCAAAAGTGTATTTATTAAACAGTTATTAAGCAGTGGCACAAACATTCATGTCATTTCCAAAACAGAAAGTGCAAGTGAAAGAGCTGCATAATAGGAAATCAAATAGTGTTCGTCCTTCGCTATGTGGTAGTTTCCTGCGGACATTACCGTATTTTCCGCACCATAAGGCGCCCTGGGTTAAAAGCCGCGCCTTCAATGAACGGCATATTTCAAAACTTTGTCCACCTATAAGCCGCCCGGTGTTGTAAGCCGCATCTAACTGCGCTAAAGGAATGTCAAAAAAACAGTCAGATAGGTCAGTCAAACTTTAATAATATATTAAAAACCAGCGTTCTAACAACTCTGTTCACTCCCAAAATGTACGCAAATGTGCAATCACAAACATAGTAAAATTCAAAATAGTGCAGAGCAATAGCAACATAATGTTGCTTGAACGTTAATGTCACAACACACAAAATAAACATAACGCTCACTTTCTGAAGTTATTCTTCATTCATAAATCCCTCGAATTATTCTCCTTCGTTGTCCGAATTGAAAAGTTGGGCGAATGTGGGATCCAAAATGTCGTCTGGCGCTGTCTCCCTGTCTCCCTGTCTTGGTGAACGTCACGTGTGTTCGCCTTCTGTCATCCACTGTTCCCACGCAGTTAGCAGTCTAGCTTCGAATGCCCTGTTGACACCAATATCTAGCGGCTGGAGGTCTTTTGTCAATCCACCCGGAATGACGGCGAGTATTGAATTAAGCGCGTAAGCGTGTCTCTTAATGTGATGTTATGAGCTAGCAAATATAACAACTACACTACCCAGCATGCAACGATAGTGACGAGCATGCGCGGTAGCCCTGAGAAGCGTTGTTGTATGCTGGGAGTTAGAATGTGGTTATGAGCACGCTGTGAGTAAACGTTGAGAACTCAGTTAACACGCCTCGTCTGCATTATTTATAATTAGACAGACAACACACTTAATAGGAGCCATTTTGGGGTCTTTACATAAACACACAAATGGAAATGAAACGTCACATATCCCAGCATGCACCGCGCGCTTCTTCTACGGGAAAAAAGATGGCGGCTGTTTACCGAAGTTGCGAGACCGAAACTTTATGAAAATTAATCTTAATATTTATCCATATATAAAGCGCACCGGGTTATAAGGCGCACTGTCAGCTTTTGAGAACATTTGTGGTTTTTAGGTGCGCCTTATAGTGCGGAAAATACGGTATCTCCTTTTGTTGTCGACTCTTTTTTTCATACGGTGTAGATCTGGAAATGTTTGCCTCGGCATTTTGATGGTGTGGCTGTGTGGCACCGAATGGAGATGTTGACATGCGGAGTAAGCACTCTTCATTCTCTAGCAGGTGACTTTTCAAATGATGCTACATATTAGCAGTAATGCTACTTTTTGTAGAAACGCTTTTGCCCCACACTTGACAAATTACGGTTGTCTGTTCAACATATTCCCACTTGAAGCCAAACCACCGCCAGACGATGGACCCCTTGCTGTTTTTCTTGGGATTTAATTCTTCCTTCATTTGTTACCAGATTCACACCTTCTTTCTCTCGTATTACCACTCGCATCACAGCTAACGTTACCCATGCCGCTACCTCTCTGCTCCGCGAGGGCGTATACGTATGTGACGTATGACGTGACAGTATGTGACGTATGTAGAAGGTGCGCTTGCTGTCTGTGAGAAGGAGACACAAGAAGGAGTGGGAAGAGCCTGTCGTGTAATGCCAGCAGCTAAAAGCAACTGCGTGAGAACGTATACTCGAATATCACATTATAGTCATTTTCTATATCGCACAGAGACAAACCCGCGATATATCGCGTATATCGATATATGGCCCAAAAATAGTCATGAGTTGAAGCTCTAGATGATTTATATACAAATAAGATGTTCTATTTGGCAACTACAACCCTCAGAATGCAACAAATTATGGGGACCTTTACTGCAAGACACATCATTACTTTTCCGCCGTGGCTTTAGGGGAGGCCGCGTCACTGCCTGATGTATCCACATATCAAGACCTTCTAGCAATGCCTACTGAGCTGCTATGTCTCAGAGCAGCTGGTCCAGCCCAGGACTCCGCCCACTCACAAGCGATAAAACCAATGTTGGTGACTAGTTGCCACGGGAGGCAAAAAAAAACCTCATTCATTCTCCTTACCTGCATTTACTTCTTATTAAGTCACTACAGCAGAACCTTAAACAGGTTAATACAATCTGTTACGCTGGTCACAACCCGTACGTAAATAGAAATAATCAATCCCAGAAATAATATTACCATCATGAAACCTTTATTAAGCGTTGGCAATGTTTTAGGTAACAGCATTAACTATCATACAAGCGTGAAGAGAAGTTAAACAACACCCTCAGGCATCAGACGCCTTCAGGCATCTCGTGTTTTCAACATTAAGTGTCATGCAAGTTTAAAAAGAAATTAACCGCAAATGCAGTTATAAATCAAAAGAACAGTTAAACCAGTAAAACTTCCTGCCGGGATGGAAGATATTTTTTCCCAAGCCGATACTGATAACTTCTTGCTTAGCATCAGTTTGGGTTTTTTTATGTAGATTTGACTGTAGTTTATGCACTCCTAGAGGTAGGAAAGACTAAAACAGTGGTGGATATGAAAAACTGTACGTGTAGACTAGGGATGTCCTGATCCGATATTTGGATCGGATCGGCCGCCGATATTTGCAAAAAAATGCGTATCGGCAAGGCATGGGAAAATGCCGATCCAGATCCAGTTTAAAAAAAAAAAATCCGGTCCGTGTTTTCCAACGCACCGATTTAAATAATACATTCCCCTTTTCTGCTCCCTAATTTCCGTTCCGCATTTTCCAGCACACCTTCAACACATCCACAGGTCTGTGGATTCTCACGCAGTTGCTTTTAGCTGCTGGCATTACACGACAGGCTCTTCACACTCTTTCCTGTGTCTCCTTCTCACAGACAGCAAGCGCACCTTCTTACACACGTCACATACTGTCACGACACACGTCACATACTGTCACGTCATACATCACATACGTATACGCCCTCTCCCAGCAGAGACGTAGCAGCATGGCTAACGTTAGCTGTGATGCTAGCGCAGCTGTGCGCGCCTGTGCAATTGCGCACTGCTTAAGCGTCCTCTGCGCACGGCAAATCTATGCCACGCACAAAATCAAATAAAAAAATAAGCGCATAACAATTTTCGACACACGGACACGACAGAGAAAACAGTTTTCGTCATCATTGTTCAAATATTGTAACGTCTGTCGAGACGCTTATCTCCATTCGGTGCCACACGTCCACACCATCAAAATGCCGAGGCAAACATTTCCAGATCAACATCGTATGAAAAAAATAGTGATTTTTTTAGTTGTGATTTCCTTCTCTGCATGAATGTTTAAAAGTAGCATATATTAATGCAGTATGAAGAAGAATGTTTTAATGTAGACACATAGAATCATCATACTGCTGTGATTATATGCATCAAATGTTAATTCAAGGCTAAGGCAAACTATTGAGATATCAGTGTTTCCCACACATTTATTTATTTGTGGCGGCCCGCCACGAAAGAATTACGTCCGCCACAAATTGATTTTTCGGCTTTTGACTCGGTCGACCGCTCATAAAAGCAATGGGACTGTCTGTGAATGTTGCTTGTAGTTACACCTCAGGTGCAGTAGGTGGCGGTAGCCTACTATGCACTATGCAATAGCACTTAATTCACCTGGTGGGCCAGAAGAAGAAGAAGAAGAAGAAGAGGGACGGATGGACGGACGGAATCAAAATACTCGCCGGCTACTTTTCATAATGATGGCTCTTCCTACGTTTCTACCTCAAACGTCCAAAAGCTGCTGAAAGCCTTGATCCAGGATGCCATGGGGAAAAAAACTTAAATGGTGCCTTTTGGCGACAGTTAGCAGCTTGGTGGCTCATAGCCGGCGAGCTAACGCTTGCTAGCGTGGTAGCATTGCTTCATTTTTACAGGTGTTATAGGTAGATAGTAGTGATGGGTCCGGCAACACCGATGCATGCGTCGAGCTCATAGAGCGAAACCCTGTGTCGGTGCGCGTACCGCTTTTAGAAAGTCACGTGACCGATCATGAGCTGTTTTGGTCACGTGACCGATACGCGAACTGTGTCGCACTGACGCCTCCTCTGTGCCCTGTGAGCGGCTCTTTTCTACAGCCGGAGAAATAATAACTAAGAAGAGAAAGCATCTAAAATTGAATACGTTGGAAAAACTGTTTATTTTTTAATAAAAATGTGTAAAAAATAAATAAATAATAATTTCCAGGTCCACAAGTATCATTCACAACACGTTCTCTTAGATTTCCATGTTATGATACATGTTCACATTATTTATTGACTGTATCTAAAAAAGACAAAAAATATATTTTTATTTAAATGAAGTTATGAAATAATCCTAAATGAAATACAATTACTTGGTTTATAGTATTGTATATACTAGGTCAGTGGTTCTCAACCTTTTTTCAGCAATGTACGCCCTGTGATTTTTTTTTAAATTCAAGTACCCCCTAATCAGAGCAAAGCATTTTTGGTTGAAAAAAAGAGATAAAGAAGAAAAATACAGCACTATGTCATTAGTTTCTGATTTATTGAATTGTATAACAGTGCAAAATATTGCTCATTTGTAGTGGTCTTTCTTGAACTATTTGGAAAAAAAAGATATAAAAATAACTAAAAACTTGTTGAAAAATAAACAAGTGATTCAATTATAAATAAAGATTTCTACACCTAGAAGTAATAATCAACTTAAAGTGCCCTCTTTGGGGATTGTATTAGAGATCCATCTGGATTCATGAACTTAATTCTAAACATTTCTTCACAAAAAAAAAAATCTTTAACATCAATATTTATGGAACATGTCCTCAAAAAATCTAGCTGTCAACACTGAATATTGCATTGTTGCATTTCTTTTCACAGTTCTTTTTGACAGACATTTTAGTGACAAACCTGAGCTTGTGCTTCACTGAGTTTATGAACTTATATTCATATTTTGTTGAAGTATTATTCAATAAATATATAAAGGATTTTTGAATTGTTGCTATTTTTAGAATATTTTTTAAAAATCTCACGTACCCCTTGGCATACCTTCAAGTACCCCCAGGGGTTCACGTACCCCCATTTGAGAACCACTGTACTAGGTCATAAAATCAGTGTCAGTTGAGTCGGTCCATAGGTTGCCTGTAGGGATTTTTAATGTCCAGCAGATGTTATTATTTAGTGACACAGTATCAATACAGTTTTGCAATGTGTCAAAACGCTTCATGACGCCTCATCAACCCATCACTAGTAGATAGGTTATAGCTGCATCGCTCGTGGCTCGTCATATATTTAACGTTAATCCGTGATTTCACCGAGCATTTCACTGACGGTGAGCAGCCTGACGCTGCTTCATTAACACCGCCGCTGTTTGACTCGTGGCCCGGGGCAGACGCTCGTAGTAACAGTCACGTGTTACAATACCGACGAGCTAACGTGTCCAGGTTATAACCATGTTGTCAATAAGCACACATGGACTGAAGCTAAATTGTCCACTGTCCACTGCAGCATGTGAATGCAATGAAAATAATAAAATCTGAGCCAACCAGCTGTGAAAATGTTGTCCAGGTTAATGTTTTGGCCATTAAAGACCATTCATTTCAAGATTTCAACTGTGATCGGGCTTTAAACAGATGGCTGACCTGTTCAGATGAGTGTAACTGCTACTGGTCAAATAATGTGAAATAGCATTTAATTTTACATGTATGCAATGCCATTTAAATGCAATTATAGATAATAATAATAATAATAATAATAATAAATACTGTGTAGTGTTGTAAATAGTCAACGGGAAGGATTCTATTAAGATATAAGCCATGAGCACTACACAGCTAGACAAAAACCTAGGCAGGACAAGTAAAAATATTGGGGCAAGTAGATTTGAGAAGTCAGGCAAGTAGAAAAAAACCTTAACGTTGAACCCTGCATGTGTTGAGCTGCTGCCGCTTAAGGTTAGACGGCACTGTACATAGAGCGCTTCTGCTCGTTAGTAATAAATTCTAATGTTGGATGTTCACTCCTTCACACAGATGAGTATAGAAAAATATTTTCAACGGCCGAAAAGGGCTCGACTTGGAGAGGAGGTAGGCCTACAGTTCGGACCACAGGTGCGACCTGTTCAGCAGCAGCAGCAGGAGGAGGAGGAGGAGGAGGTTGACTGACTGTGGCAGGACACCTCTGCCTCTGTTTCACTTCATGTTGCTGGTAAATAATATGGTTGTAGTAGTAGGCTAAAGTTAAATTATTTAGTATTCACTAATTAAAGGGGCAGAGCTTTAAGAGACATTTTAGCTTTTATATTTTATAAGATATATTTTTTGTAAGAACCACAATTAATAAATATATTTCAGTGATTCACTAATTGTTCAAATCTGTATATAAATATGTACATAAAATGTTGTAATTATATTCCAACTCCGCGTTCTTCTTGGTCACCGCCGCTGCCGCCACCCCATATAGATAGGCCAGTACCGGTCAGTATCGGTATCGGATCGGAAGTGCAAAAACAATATCGGTATCGGATCGGAAGTGCAAAAACCTGGATCGGGACATCCCTAGTGTAGACCTAGCCAAATATGACATCACTTCTGACTTACCATGAATTGACTTAAACAAGTTGAAAACTTATTCGGGTGTTACCATTTAGTGGTCAATTGTACGGAATATGTACTGTACTATCTACTAATAAAAGTTTCAATCAATCAATCAAAGTAGAGCTAACACCACATAAATCAGTAGTAAAGCTTTCTATCAGTGTGTGCAGGAGTGTGGCGTCACATGGTAATTTGCTAGCAAACATACATCCGAAAAGTTGCAGCAGCTCAGAAGTACAAACATTGGCTCCGGGTGGTCTGCTGGCTGACGGGGAATTTCTGATCTCACACCTATTAAGTGTATCAATGATTCGGCTTGTATTGTTTTATCTCTGGCCTGCTCACAGTAGCGTCTTGCTACTGTGTGTTGGCTGTGCAACTCTTTGGCGTTTTGGGGAGGCTAGTAAGGTTTAATGTATTGAAGCCTGTGTTTCGTTTTTTTCCTCATGAAGTGTTTGCAAGGCACTTGTTGTGGGATGTCTTCCTCTAAAGAACAGAAGAAGTCCCGCACCCGACGTAATGTTTGTTTATACTGTAACAGTGCTACTCAATTATTTCTTATTACACACCTATCCTTGGGGAAAGGGTTGCAACGACTAGTTAGGCGGAAGCGGGTATGCACCGCCACTTGCAATTAACATCACCAGTGATAACATGTAAAGTGTAAAAAGTCGGTGGAAAAATTAGAGCCATTAAATATGTGTACGCTTTATTATCTGATTAGTCGACTAATTATTAAAAAAGTCGACCATCACAACAGTTGTCTATTGCAGCCACTAAATATATATATATTAAGGGTGTAACGGTAAGTGTATTTGTATTGAACCATTTCGGAACCGGGGTTTCGGTTCAGTTCGGAGGTGTACCGAACGAGTTTCCACACGGACATGTTAAGTAGCGTAAAGCCCGTTGTGTAAACGATGCACACCGAGGCACAACACACGGCATGCTAGCAGCGACCGGGCTACGACAACAAAGCGAAAGCGGTTTGCCGACATTGTTCAGCAGCGGTAGGGTATGCTTCCGGCAACACGTCAAACATGCTAACCCGTTTGAAGCGTCACCACCCCCAAGTGAACATCGCTTCAACGACGAGAAAGACGAGCGTGGTGCAAACACCGCATTCAAGCAGCCTCTCCTTGGCGAGTCAGACAGGGCTAAAGCAATAACAAATGCAGTTGGTGTTTTTATAGCAGTAGATTTAAGACCATATTGCATTAAAAACTAGATTTTGACCCACTTCTTCTTTCTGCAGACAATGTGGATAAACTGATTATTCTGGCAAAAAACATGAAGATTGAGTGAAAGTCACCAGGGTTAAAGGATGCGGGGGAAAAGAAAGGTTAATCTGAGGCTGAGTTGACTTGAAACTGTTTAATGTTGCACTTTTTATATGTAGAAGAAAAGTTTTGTCATTTTATTTAATCTGAGCAACAACTTGAGGCAGTTTAATGTTGATTACTGTGGACCCCGACTTAAACAAGTTGAAAAACTTATTCGGGTGTTACCTTTTAGTGGTCAATTGTACGGAATATGTACTGTACTGTGCAATCTACTAATAAAAGTCTCAATCAATCAATCAAAAACAACACTCTATATGTAGAAAGGTTTTGTTAAGAAACCATTCTGAGCCTTATATTATTTAGTTTTTATTTTATATATGTTGACCACATTAACCCTGCCAATGGACCCTGTGTGTATATGTAAATGATAAATGATAAATGGGTTATACTTGTATAGCGCTTTTCTACCTTCAAGGTGCTCAAAGCGCTTTGACAGTATTTCCACATTCACACACACATTCACACACTGTTGGCGGGAGCTGCCATGCAAGGCGCTAACCAGCAGCCATCAGGAGCAAGGGGTGAAGTGTCTTGCCCAAGGACACAACGGACGTGACTAGGATGGTAGAAGGTGGGGATTGAACCCCAGTAACCAGCAACCCTCCGATTGCTGGCACGGCCACTCTACCAACTTCGTCATGCCGTCCCTATGTATGTTATTTTTTATCCTTAGCATTCATGACTGCCTGCTGTTGCACTGATCAGCCTAGTTTCTATTTTTGGGCAGAATTATTATAGTGTTCCCAATGTTAAAAGGATAAAGCCATTGTTTACAAATTTGGTAAATAAATAACCCAAATATTTATGTTTTGTTGTTTTCTTACTGTACCGAAAATGAACCGAACCGTGACCTCTAAACCGAGGTACTTACCAAACCGAAATTTTTGTGTACCGTTAATAAATATATTTACTTAGCAATACAAACCACTCTATGAGTTGCTGGCACCAGCACCTAAATGCCACCTAGCTTAAGACGTGTGTATTGTTTTGTCACGCTCCCCCTGACACCTTATCATGCCCGCCACACTTTATAAAAAGTGCTGGTCTAACAATTACATAACTTTTGGAAATGTCTGTGCAGATACAAATACTTGAATGTAATAATTTAATACATCAAGTACTAGGTCAAAGTCTGTGTACTACATGCACTTCACGTAGATCAGTGGTTCGCAGTTATTTTCGGTCACACCCCCCTCAGAGACAAATAAATGTTCGTGCAGCCCTTGAATTGAAATCTTAATGAGAACCTGCCATGACACTGTTTATTAATGTATTTATATTCTCATAACCAATACACTGAAGGGTTATGTATGTATACTTGGTCATATTTCCTGGTTTAGCCTGTTGATTAATTCAAGCGTAGTTTTTTTTTGATTAAAGTCAATGGATTTCTCTGTGTGATGTCATAAATCCTAATCATCAACATGCACATCTGGTCTAAATATATTCTTCTTCACTTTCCAATGTACTTTCTTATACGCTGATCTTTCTTTTGGAAGAACTGGTGCAAAAAAATGCAAATAAAGGCAAAAGAAAGAGCTAAACAAATGCATAGAGTTTCCCCCTGCAGAAAGAGAACTTTTTTTATTTAATCCATGTTCACGTTAATCCCGAAAAGTAGTCTCCCACTGGAGGCTTGTCTTGAATGATTTAAATGACTTGGAAGCGGACATGCGTTTTAGAACATGCAGCATTTTAAATGTTTGCTGCTTCAGGGCCGGATGCTTGGTGCTTTCTTGAGGGGGGGGGACTAAAATCTAACCTGCTTCAAATTATGCACCATTTTTTTTCTCATTCGCAAACAGAGAGCAAGCCAGCAGTGTAAATAATCCAATCTAGTGGTTCTAAGCAATTAAGTACATTGATTCCCTATCATTGATTAAGAGTGGAGCATTTAACTCAAGGTAATAAACAATTCAGTTAGAGCTGCAGAAAACAAGCTGCACTTGATGTTTATACTAGTAGGGGATACACAACAATGCAAAATGAAGTTGCCATCAAAACTATATCTATGTCACGTGAGGAATGCAGCTAAAAATAGCTCAAATGTTGCCAAAAGCTTCTAGAGGCCATTGATGTCTGACACCACCAGTGATGTTGCTAAGTACGCACCCTGCGTCTTTGATGCATAATTATCTGGAAGGACTCAGTAAACCCAGGAACGCGCCTCATTTTCCCCATGGAAAACAATACATTGTGTTCAAAATCACAGTAACTGGGTGCAACCATTTATTGTTGACATAAATCATTGATAAAACTTCTCACCCACAAATTAATTTCCCGTTGAGTGGTTGACGTCACTACTCGTGTTTTTTCCAGACAAAAAGCGAAGAGGCACATGTTGACTGCCGAAAACTAAAAACGCCAAAGACATGACTAACTTGCTCGGTTTGCAAAGTGGACCTTCTTTTCATGGCAGTAAATAGGTCATGCGGAAGCATGTGAAGCAGAGGCATGTCGGACATCTTGGGGATGCGGTCTCCGACTCTCCTCTGTAAGATAGTTGGCTGGCGAGCTAACAACAGAGAGACAAAGTTGTGCTGAACCATCATTTAAGTTAAAGTGCGCCAGTCCGGTAAAGTTAGAAAGAGATCGGCACATTCGAAGTTCAAATGTCTTGAAGGGACATTATATCGTATTTTTCGGAGTATAAGTTGTACCGGAGTATAAGTCGCACCGGAGTGTAAGTCGCACCGGCCGAAAATGCATAATAAAAACGGAAAAAAACATATATATAAGTCGCACTGGAGCCCGGCCAAACTATGAAAAAAACTGCGACTTATGGTCCGAAAAATACGGTACCTGTCCATAAACCGTTTATATAGCTGTGTGCAAATTTCTAAGCACCGCATCATCATCACATAATGCCCTTTTCTTTTTGAGGAAACTAGATAGATTTGGGGGCGTTTTGTTGTTGGTGCTTTTTTGTCGTTTGTTTACTTGTTTTTAATCAGCATTTAACCTGTCCTTGCTTTTAAATAGGCAAAAGTTGGATTTAGATATTATTTTGTAACAGCCTAATGAGCAGCACAGTTACAGTATTAATAAATATTTCTGAACAGAGTACCGTATTTCCCGGACTATAAGGCGCACTTAAATCCGTTTTTTTCCTCAAAACTCGACAGTGCGCCTTATAAACCGGTGCGCCTAGTGTGCGGAATAATTCTGGTTTTGCTTACCGACCTTGAAGCAATTTTATTTGGTACATGGTGTAATGATAAGTGTGACCAGTAGATGGCAGTCACACACAGGAGATACGTGTAGACTGCACTATGACTGCAATATGACTCAAGTAAACAACACAGTATAGAAGATTACAAACGGTTCTCAAAAATCTATCAAAATGTTTTAGTATGACTTTGGTAAGCTATGAAGCCGCAACGCTTGATGGATTGTCGGTGCATTAAACATATGACTATTATTATGGTGTATGTATAAAGTAAGACATTATCTGGCATTTCTTTTCGCAATATTATGCAAAATCAAGTTTTCTTACCTTCTGGTACCTGCTGATCTGTATTTGGGATCTGCATAAATCTTGAAAAATTGCACACGTCCACCTTTGTAGTCCGTGACGACGACGTAGTCAATAAGCATCTTCTTTTTCTCTATCTTCTTGTTATGGGACATTCATCCTCCGCTATTGCCATTTCTAATATAAAGTAGTGTAAAGTTCTTACTTATATCTGTCAGTAAATCCACCATGAAAGCGCTAAAACATACCGGTGTAGTGAGCTTACATTATTCATCCAAGAACTTTTAGTTATTAGAGAGATCCAGTCGGATGGTTTTTCACGGGACACGATTCCTTGTTGTTGTTGTTTCGGGATGAGGAGATACTGCTCCGTTATTTATTGAAGTAAAGTCTGAATGTCATTAAAACAGTTAGCTCCATCTTTTGACACTTCTTCCACTCCCGTCCTTGCACGCTACACCGCTACAACAAAAAAATGACGGGGAGAAGACACTGTCAAAGTGGAGCCACGTAAATAAGACCGCCCACAAAACGGCGCATCCAGAAGCGACTGTCAGAAAGCGGCTTGAAGATGATCTGGAAAACATCATCGATGCAACAGTTTCACCAAAGAACCACCGTTACATGTTATGTAGACCACAAGAAAGTGTTTACAATTTAGAATACAATTATAATAATATGACATATTTAATACGCCCTATAATCCGGTGCGCTTTATATAAGAAAAAAGATAAAAAATAGACCATTCATCGGCAGTGTGCCTTATAATCCGGTGCGCCCTATGGTCCGGAAAATACGGTAGTCATCTTTACTGTTAGCACATGCCTAAAAATATCTCAAGCAGTCTAAATTACAGTAGAGCCACTGAATACGCTTCATTACCCGATTAGTCGACTAATCTTTAAGCTAGTCATTATTCGATTATTATAATAGTTGTTAGTTGCAGCTGTAGTAACTAGCAAAAAAAAAAAAAACTTGTCAGCGGAATAGACACGTTTTTCAACCCTCTCTTCATCTTCTTAGCACAGACGTGATTACCTCTATACCAGCGGTCGGCAACCCAAAACATTGAAAGTGCCATCTTGGACAAAAAATACAAAAACCAAATCTGTCTGGAGCCGTAAAAAATGAAAAGTCTAATTTTAGTGTTATAATGAAGGCAACACATGACGTAAGTGTCTATACTAGCTATATTAGCTTACTATCAAAATGACTATGTGTCGCAGGCTTAAGCAAATCTTCGTTGACAGAAATGTTGAAATTTAATATGTATTCTACAACATTAGAAACCATTAGTAAATCAGAGGCTACTCAGTAGGTGAGATAACTCCTGTAAATTACTGGCTTTTAATGGCCTAAGGTATAAATGTGTGTGTCCAAGTTAAAGGAAACAGCATTTGGCAAGCTAGGTAATGTTTGCTGTGGTCTGGAACAACATGGGACACTAACAACTATCAGAAAAGCAGCCAATAGTACATACATATAATGTGTCATGAGACATGCAAATATAAATTATAAACAAAGAGGATAAAAGTAAAGGATATTAAATGAGCTCAAATATACCTACAAATGAGGCATAATGATGCAATATGTACAGACAGCTAGCCTAAATAGCATGTTAGCATTGATTAGCTTGCAGTCATGCACTGACCAAATATGCCTGATTAGCACTCCAACAAGTCAATAACATCAACAAAGCTCACCTTTGTGCATTCACACACAGCATAAAACGTTTGATGGACAAAATGAGACAAAGAAGGAGTGGAAGATTTTACATGTAAACAAACTGTTATGTCACAGTCCACACTATGGTGAGTTCAAGAACCGCCGGAATTAGTAGGACAAAACGATGTTCACCAAATACTGTCATCAGTGAAGCATACACACAAACATATTAAACAGTGGGCTTTTGTAACAATTGGGAAGGTTTGTGTCATGTTTGTTCTCGAACACAAAATATACTAAAACTAAAAATCTATTTTTTTCCCCATCTTTTTCCATTTTCAATCCTTTTTTAAAAATGCTCCAGGGAGCCACTAGGGTGGCACTAAAGAGCCGCATGTGGCTCGAGAGCCGCGGGTTGCTGACTCCCGCTCTATACAGTATGCTAGTTTAGCCACTACCAAAACAACTAGCCAATCACCACGTATTTCATTTCAACGATAATAATATAAAGAAGATCAGAGTAAATAAACCCATGTTTCAACTGCCCGATGCTGTGCTCATTTGTGTCGATGGTGTTTTGCATGAAATAAATACAAATAAAATACTTTGAAAGGCAGTTGCCATTTTAGTATGCTCAGATGGCGTCTGTGAAAATGTTTCATTTCAGATATGTTTGAAACATAACCACAACATGATAAAAGGAGTTTACCGCTAGAATTTAAGAAAAAAAAAAGAATACATCATGGGAACCCATTTAATTCTTTATTTAAATCACTACCTGAAAACCTACATTGTAAACCTCACAACACCCCAGCATCAAAGTTCTCTCCTCTGTGGGTTTTTATATCATTAGAAGTTTCAAAACAGCAGGCTACTGTGGGGGAGAGAGCAAGGCCGTCTAGGTTGTGGAGAGAATCCGGAGGAGATGCTCCACAGCATCAGCAGCATCAGCACCAATCCAGAGGTGTTTAGTGTTCAACAGACGGGGTCCCCCTGGCGGCTTGAGGAGGGACTACATCAAACAAACACTTCATCTGGTATGCTCCATTTAGCCCTTTAAGCCATCGCCTGACATAGGTTTCCTGACTGTGCAGGCTGGGGTGAGGGAAAAAAGGCTGGTATACGACTAACCAGGCTGCTTTTGCTCCCATCATGAAGTCTTAGTGGACTGTTAAGAGGCTCCAAGGCCAGTTGGTGGTCACTCAAACAAGTGATCATCCTCATTATAAAGTTATACTGATGGTTACAAATCCACAATATAGAATACATTTAAAACACACTTGATAAGGTACACAATCTAATGAAATCCAAAATCTTTCCTTTTGGAATTCGGATGCTCACTAAATTTTGGACGTTCATTTTTACACTGATTTAATTATTACGGTTTGTAGTTTGCAGTGGTGTCCGTACACTACATGTCACTCACAACTGAGCGTTATTATCTATTATAAGTCGCCACATAAGCACAAACACAGGTAAGAAAAAATAATTTCAAAACAAAAACTGACTTTTTTGTCCTTTCAATATCTTTTTTTCCCTGTATTTTGCCCACCATCGGTGTTGTGTTGCTCTATTAAACATGTGTTTTCTTAAGAGTATTTTTTTTTCTAATATCAAATTCTTCCACAATGTACCCAAAGCCAAACAGGATATATAAGTGATTTATTTTTCAAAGGGCATAAAAATATTTTGGATTCATATTTTTGTTCCTTTTTGTTTTTTAGGTCTTTAAATCTAAATAAAATACCAAACATGTAATGTTTTTATTAACCCTTTAAAAGTCAGTTTATTTTTTGCAACGGTTTAGTAATTTACACCTGTGACAATGGACCTCATTTGTTTGGTTGGTTAACTTTACTATCAAATCTAACCTGTGACGTCCTGTCAGGGGAGTCAAGTGAGGCAGTGCCTCACCCTGCCACCAGGTGGCTTAACCATAAGATGTTCAAAAACGAAGTAATGAAATAAGATAAGTTTGAATATTTTTCTTTTGGTCTTTGCTTTCTATGTGATTTTGGTGTGGTTCCTGTATATTTCGATCACTTCCATGGTCGAAATCGCGGAAATTCTGTGTTTCCTGTTCAAAATAACAAGGCAGACACAGGTGGTGCCTCCATGGCTACAAAGTGTATTGAGCGTATGCGTGCGAGAGGCCATGAGGCAGCAAGTATCTCTGCCTCACATTAGGGGGGGCGATATATTGTCAACTTGCAGTACTCTGACTCGCCACACTGGGAGAAGTGGGGGCGCTCAAGCTAGCAGACACATGTCTCTCCAGCGGAAGCCAAACTTTTTTTCTTTTCTTTTTTAAACTGTATTTATAACTAACATGGCATTTTTATTAGAGTAAGCTAGCGTTTTTGGGTGTTTTTTGTCAGATGCAAAAATATTGTTTTATTGCTTGGAATGCAATTGAATTAAATGAATGTGTCTGCCAATATGGAGGATCATACTCTGTATCCAAGATTAAATACTTTTCTAAACTGGACTTTAAGACAAAATGAATGTGATCATCATACTTGCCAACCTTCCCGAATTTTCCGGGAGACTCCCGAATTTCAGTGCCTCTCTCGAAAATCTCCCGGGAAAAAACATTCTCCCGAAAATCTCCCGATTTCCGGCCGGACAACTATATTGGGGGCGTGCCTTAAAGGCACTGCCTTTAGCGTCTTCTCTCACCTGAAAAGGAGACTATTATATATGTCTCCGTTATCCATAGGTTTAT
This sequence comes from Nerophis lumbriciformis, assembly GCF_033978685.3. Classification (NCBI taxonomy): domain Eukaryota; kingdom Metazoa; phylum Chordata; class Actinopteri; order Syngnathiformes; family Syngnathidae; genus Nerophis; species Nerophis lumbriciformis. The sequence goes on along the minus strand of NC_084572.2, from coordinate 31,436,621 downwards.
CTATAACCCATAAAGTAGGCAGGCACGGAGCTATTTCTCAGCGTGTGTTTATTCCAGCCGGCACGTTAATACACTGACACACAACATCCGGATTTTTATCATGCATTGCTTCAAAACTACGGCAAGTAGTAATGTCCAAAATTTCCAGCCGAACAAACAATATTGGGGGCGTGCCTTTGGCACTGCCTTAAGCGTCCTCTCCCCTGAAAAGGAGACTATTATATATGTCTCCGTTATCCATAGGTTTATATATAACCCATAACACGGTGACCGAATGCATATAGTCACTCATGAATGGTCAGAGAAGCACAAGGCGGTGGCAACGCAGTATTATGGGCCACCTTGCAAGCAACATTCCGTTTTTATTTGCGGATGTTTTCAACAAATCCGTGAAGGATATGTTCCCGGATTCAGAGATCGCTCGCCAGTACTCAAATGGCAGAACAAAAGCTACTCAAATAGTGAAAGGTAAGTGTTTTGTTTTTTTTAAGTAAGCAGCAAGTACAGTACAGTTAGTAGAACAACTGTGTTTTCATTACTGTTTACTGTACTATATATATATATCAGTGACGTGCGGTGAGGTTCATGACTGGTGAAGCACTGACTTCATCACAGTCAGATTTACAAACATATGAACCCTAAAGAGTATCTTATTCACCATTTGATTGGCAGCAGTTGACGGGTTATGTTTAAAAGTTCATACCAGCATTCTTCCCTGCTTGGCACTCAGCATCAAGGCTTGGAATTGGGGTTTAAATCACCAAAAATTATTCCCGGGTGCGGCGCCGCTGCTGCCCACTGCTCCCCTCACATCCCAGGGGGTGAGTAAGGGGATGGGTCAAATGCAAAGGACACATTTCACCACACCTAGTGTGTGTGTGACAATCATTGGTACTTTAACTTAACTTTAACTTTACACATACAAACTGTAGCACACAAAAAAGCACATTTAATTTAAAAAAAAACGTTATTATGGTCTTACCTTTACTTATAAGTGCGGTAACAGTGGTGTTCGTGTTGGAGGAGTCGTGAATGAATGAAATATGAAATCTGTGCTGCAGTCTGCAGGTGTACCAAATGTTGTGTCCCTGCAGTCGTTCACGGCTCCTCCGGCGCGAGCATTGTTGTTTTTGCACTTTTTGTCTTCTTGTTAAGTGACTTTTTTTGGGTGGATTCGGTCTTGCACGTGGAGGGTTTGGGTGTGGGCTTTGGTTGGTGTGGCTCTCCCGTCGGGGGGTGCATTCTGCGGCGGAGGTGCATTAACCGGCACCAGGAGGCGGGATTACTGCGAGCCTCACACAGTGCGTCTTTGCAGCAGTTTTATGATTGCTCAGCACAAGAAATACATTACACACATACAGTTGTTGACAAAATACACTGTACATTATATACCTCAGCTAACTAAACTATGGAAATGCATAATATAGTTCATATAGCAATACGGTCTCACTGCACAGCAGACCAGCAGTTAGCCGAGTCCGCAATCCATGTTGAGGCACAACGCAGTGACGTGCCTCAACTGTCTCTTCTCAGTATTTGAACGGCAAATGTGAAAATTCAGCGATTTTGAATAAAAATAATTTAAAACTGGTGAAGTTAAATGGAAAATAACTTTAACTAAATTTTTTTTTTTTCTTTTTACATTTTTTTTCTTTCCATGATGACACACGGGGCCTCACCTGCCTCCAGTGACCGCACGTCACTGATATATATATATATATATATATATATATATATATATATATATATATATATATATATATATATATATATATATATAAATATAAGAAATACTTTAATTTCAGTGAATTCTAGCTATAACCCTATTTATAAAATATACTCCTCCCCCTTAATCCCGCCCCCCAATCTCCCGAATTCGGAGGTCTCAAGGTTGGCAGGTATGGCCAAAATGGAGGATCATACACTGTATCCAAGATTAAATACTTAAAGACGAAATGAATGTGATCATACAAAGTACGTTTTCATGGCGGATAGCTATTGCTGCTTCAGATACAAAATACAGAAAGGTAAGATACACTCACAATACTTGATTTATTTTGTTGAAAGCAAATGGTACCCACTTTTTGGACCCATTTATCATATCATAATATCATTATGATAACGTTTTTATTAAAGGGAATAACTATATTCTTGGTACTCTAATACGCAACCTAAATCAACAATGATTAGAGCTGCATATATTAATTGAAGTTAAAAAAAATAAAGTATCTATGCCTCACCGGGTGTTTACAATATTCCTTAATTTTATCGCCATTGTCATTTTCTCAATAAAGTTTTCTCTTATTTGAATGAACATACCAGGGGGAACTATGCAGTCATTACCGAGCATTTGAGCATTAACTGCATGAAAATATGTTTAGGTGAACAATTTAATCAAAATTTACCACGTTTATTCGACGCTGACCACCCGCGGAGTTCCAGTTTGCCCCCGGGCGGCCCCCGAAGAATGGCGCTCGTTAAAAATTCATCCTCTGGGTCCGGGCGGCGGTCACTTTCAGCCTCATTTCCTCCACTAGAGCCGGCTTAAACCTCCTGGGTGAAAGCGTCGCCATTGGTTTGCTAAGTGTTATCTGCGCCGTTTTGAGGTTTGCTAACTATCCTAATATTCGCGCTCTTTTTTTTAACTACCGCAGTCGGATCCATCCCGGAAGCATGGCAGGTGTCACGTGACCAGGGAACTCCGGTGACGCCAGTAAAAAGGTGCGCACGTCTGGAATGGTGGGTTTTCCCGAAGTTCTCTTTCGAATGTAGATGTTTGTTTACCACTTTAAAAACAGTACAGTATATTATATACAATCTGTTGAGTTCTCTAATTTGAGTGTACATAAATGAAGGTGTGTGTTGCTGAGCCCGACCTGCACATGATCTGGACTGGACCTGGTTTTAAGAACCCTTTAAACCGGTGGTCCCCAACAGGCCCGGCCCTAACCAATCTGGCGCCCTAGGCAAGATTTTAGGTGGCGCCCCACCACATCGGCAAACTCACAAGAAACCGAATAGCTTTGTCTTTGACCTTTTTTTTTACTTAAAGAAAGCAAATTAACAATCAGAATAGTTAACAAGATTAAAAAAAATATGAATAAATAAATGAATGCAAAAAATAAAAAATGAATATATGAAATACAATATTTTTTAAAGTTAAAGTTAAAGTACCAATGATTGTCACACACACACTAGGTGTGGCGAAATTATTCTCTGCATTTGACCCATCACCCTTGATCACCCCCTGGGAGGTGAGGGGAGCAGTGGGCAGAAGCGGTGGCCGCGCCCGGGAATCATTTTTGGTGATTTAACCCCCAATTCCAACCCTTGATGCTGAGTTCCAAGCAGGGAGGTAATGGGTCCCATTTTTGTAGTCTTTGGTATGACTCGGCCGGGGTTTGAACTCACAACCTACCGATCTCAGGGCGGACACTCTAACCACTAGGCCACTGAGTAGGTACATACATATTGCTTAATTTACATTAATGATGTGCACTTTAACAACTAGGCTTACAACTATACCTAATATATAAAGGGGTGGAAAAGTGACTATTACCTGCAGGGCAAACATTAGCTAACCAGAAGGCAATAACAATGTAAACAAAAAACACCTACTTAAAAGATCTAATACAAATGTCCCTGAGGAATGTAAGGTGGGAGTACTGTAATTACCAAACGTTACATTATTATTTTCCGTAACAATTTAGCCCCCTCCACAATATTAACCCGACGTTAAAACAGAACTAGCTATTTATTGATTAGCAATTGCCGAATCATGTAACATTAGCTTAATGCTAAAAAGCTAGGTTACTATCACATTCTGTAACAGACAAATAATTTCATGTAGGCTAACGTTACCTACCTGCTACCTGTATCTTTTCTCGTTTCTCCTCCTCTTCTTTTTTCTTTTTTCTTCCCTGGGCACCTGACAGTTTTGGCCGTTTTGACATCTTGTGTTAATTTTTTGATGTGGTGACGTCCAAAAAGAGTCATGATACGGGAAGGGAGGGGGCGCACCGTGCAGGGGGGGGGGGGCGTAATGTTGTAACAAATAATATTTCTATTATATAGGCTTTACTTTGCATTTTAATTAACGTGGGATTATTTTTTGTATTTAGAAATAATAGTACCAACTTTTTTTTTTTTTTCTCCAACATTTGTGGCACTGGCGTGGCACCCCCTGATGGACGGCGCCCTTAGCATTTGCCTATACGGCCTATGCCACGGGCCGGCCCTGGTCCCCAACCAGGTCCGAGAAGCATTTGCTACTGGGCCGGAGAGAAACATGAAATAATTTATAAAGGACTGCGTTTTCTCCGACTTAACTTTGGCCTGTCCCACTAGAACAGACCTGGGCAAAATAAGGCCTGGGGGCCACATGCGGCCAGTTAAGTATTTCAATCTGGCCCGCCGAACATCTCCCCCAAAATGTTTTTTAGATCTTTAAGATGGAAAGTGTAGCTGCCATTATGATGTGCAGTGATGTTTTCAAATGACCGTAAGTCATACTTGCCAACCTTGAGACCTCCGATTTCGGGAGGTGGGGGCGTGGTCGCGGGTGGGGCGGGGCGTGGTTAAGAGGGGAGGAGTATATTGACAGCTAAAATTCACCAAGTCAAGTATTTCATACATATACATATATATATATATATATATATATATATATATATATATATATATATATATATATATATATATCCTGAAAATATGCAGACAAAACTGTGTTTAGATAATTGATACTTCAAACTTGCATTAATAAATATTAAGGAATATAACATAACTTGGCTTCTGAGAGTTTCAAAATGTAATGAATAAAATGCTAAAGTTGCTGATAAACAAGCAATTATTTTAATAATTAAATATGGTCATTTTAAATGAATTATTATGATAATTTAAAATCAATTATTTCAAATATGTTTATTTTAATGTATAATTATATGGCTGGATGTAATAAGGAGTCAGGAAAAAATACAAATAAAAATACAATTAATTTTGATGTTTTTAGCAAAATATAGTAAAAATGTAGTTAGTTTTTTTTTAAATTAATAAATATATTTATTTTTAGGTAAGATAAACATAATAATACAATTTATCTCTAGTCTGGATGATTTAGTTCTTGTCACCCTGTTGTCCTCCCGTCATGAAAAACGGCTGTCCTCACTCAGGTCCGCATGGAGCTGGAGGGGGCGTGGCTTCCAGCTCCGGCTGAAAATCGGGAGATTTTCGGGAGAATATTTGTCCCGGGAGGTTTTCGGGAGAGGCGCTGAATTTCGGGAGCCTCCCGGAAAATTCGGGAGGGTTGGCAAGTATGCCGTAAGTCTTGAACTATACAAAGTATTTCAATGGTTGGAATCTGCGCTTTTGCATGATATTTTAGTTACTACGGTAATTAATTAGTTACTATGGTAATCTAAGTCACAGCAGCTCAGACGAGACACCAAGCAGTGGGGGTCGGGAGCGTTTCCACAGAGTGTCAGCCTGAAATGTGGGTGTCAGGGACAGACATGGAAGGAGATTTTCACAACAAAGTTCTAAGGCTTAGTTATACATCAGATTGTATATTGTATTTTTACCCTTTGCGTTCATATTTTGCTGTTTGTCATATTTTTGTTGCGTTTTGCTTGATTGTAAAATATGTCAATATTCAGTGTTTTATCGTTCATAGAAAAATGTAAAATTCCATTCCGTTTTTTAAGGCGGTCTGTCAAAACGTTTTTAGCATTCAGTCAGACATTATTTTGAGGTTTTGTATTAGTGTGCCTAAAAATAGATATACCGGCCCTCAGTGACATGCGGTGAGGTTGATGGCTGGTGAGGCACTGACTTCATCACAGTAAGATTTACAAACATATGAACCCTAAAGAGTATCTTATTCACCATTTGATTGGCAGCAGTTAACGGGTTATGTATGTTTAAAAGCTCATACCAGCATTCTTCCCTGCTTGGCACTCAGCATCAAGGCTTGGAATTGGGGGTTAAATCACCAAAAATGATTCCCGGGCGCGGCACCGCTGCTGCCCACTGCTCCCCTCACCTCCCAGGGGGTGATCAAGGGGATGGGTCAAATGCAGAGGACAAATTTCATTACACCTAGTGTGTGTGACAATCATTGCTACTTTAACTTAACTTTAACTTTACACATACAAACTGTAGCACACAAAAAAGCACATTTAATTAAAAAAACGTTATTATGGTCTTACCTTTACTTATAAATGAAGTCCATGCACCGCTCCTTTTGAACAAAAGCATCGATAAGTTTTATAGAAGTCTTCCTTATCTTTCTTCAGTTTTAAAAGTCTCTCTGTCTCGTTGGAGATCTTCCTTTAATTATTACCTCCTGCTTCGATTGAAAGTCCAGTTTAGAAAACTGTTTTATTTTAGATATGTAATCCTCCATGTTAAAAGTTCAGGCGAGGGGAAAAAAAACGATCGCTGCTAACTGTTGCTGCTTGTTGTTACTTCTTCTGCAGCCGAGTAGTCGCATGAATGATCTCTGGGATCACTACCGCCCTCTACCCCCAGGAGGCTGGATTACTGCGAGCCTCAGCCAGTGTGTCTTCGCAGCAGCTTTATGATTGCTCAGCACAAGAAAAATACGTTACACACATACAGTTGTTGACAAAATACACTGTACATTATATACCTCAGCTAACTAAACTATGGAAATGTATAATATAGTTCATATAGCAATACGGTCTCACTGCACAGCAGGCCAGCAGTTAGCTGAGTCATTGCGCAATCCATGGTGAGGCTCAACTCAGTGACGTGCCTCAACTGGCTGGTGACTCACCGCAAGTCTCTTCTCAGTATTTGAACAGCAAATGTGAAAATTCAGCGATTTTGAATACAAATAATCTAAAACTGGTGAAGTTAAATGGAAAATAACTTTATAGTATAATCACTGGATACATGCCTCCCCTGACTGCACGTCACTGCCGGCATTTTTGTGTACCGTTACACCCCTACGTTATAGTGAGTTGTATTTTTCACAAGTGGGAAGCCGGTCCCTGAAAATAATGCCTACATTAAACCGGTCCGTGGTGCAAAAAAGTTTGGGGACCCACTGCTTTAAACAATCTAATTTCATTGATAACCTGGTCTGGTTGAAATAATGTCCTTTATTTATAGAAAAAATATATATACATAAACATTTTCCTGAACAAAAAATTAAATTAAATTAAATAAAAACAGTTACATAGAAACTTGTAATTAATGAAAACGAGTAAAATTAACTGTTAAAGGTTAGTACTATTAGTGGACCAGCAGCACGCACAATCATGTGTGCTTCATGGACTGTATCCCTTGCAGACTGTATTGATATATATTGATATATAATGTAGGAACCACAATATTAATAACAGAAGGAAACAACCCTTTTGTGTGAATGAATGGGAGAGGGGTTTTGGATTGGTGCACTAACTGTAAGTGTATCTTGTGTTTTTTATGTTGATTTAATAATAATAAAAAATACAGTACAGTATATTTACTTAAACAACTTAGCGGTGCATGCGTGTGTGTGTGTGTTTGTTTATCTGCAGGTAAAATGCTGGGCCACTAGATAGCAGCACTTTGCTTCACTTCTTTGTATGTGTGTGTGTGTACGTGTGCGTGCGTGTGCATGTGAATGCTTTCTGATGAACTCTCTGCAAGTGGGCTTCTTTCCCATTTCCTCCTCTGTGTCGTCCATCGTTAAAAAAAAAAAAAAAAAAAGGTCTCCTGTCACGTGTCTCCCATCTTATTGGATCCTTTTATTCCCTTTCGGAGGGCCCCGTGTACAATCAAAGATAAAAATCTGACTCTTTTCATCACTCGCCATCTTTGCGTAGGACTCTGCCTCCAAAGACACATGTGCTCTTTGCCGGTTGGTAATGATTAGATAGACTTACGCCCGGGCCAAGAGCAAAAGATCACTATCTGGCAACCTAACACTCCGCTGGACAGATCTGGAAATCCGACCCCTTCCCTTCTAGAGGAGGAATAATTTGGTTGATGGCACTAATAATCACAGCCCTGACACCGATCCTTCTCAGAGGCACGCACGTCGGACAGAATCGCTCCCCTGACACTGATACCTGGCGGGAAGACGTCATGTGTGGGTGTTTCTCCCGCCTGCCTCCACGGATGTATGTGGAAGTGGGTGGGCAGATGCTACCTCGCATAGACTTCACTTTAATTTAAAGGGGAACATTATCACAATTTCAGAAGGGTTAAAACCATTAAATATCAGTTCCCAGTGGCTTATTTTATTTTTCGAAGTTTTTTTCAAAATTTTGCCCATCACGCAATATCCCTAAAAAAAGCTTCAAAGTGCCTGATTTTAACCATCGTTATATACACCCGTCCATTTTCCTGTGACGTCACATAGTGATGCCAACACAAACAAACATGGCGGAAAGAACAGCAAGCTATAGCGACATTAGCTCGGATTCAGACTCGGATTTCAGCGGCTTAAGCGATTCAACAGATTACGCATGTATTGAAACGGATGGTTGTAGTGTGGAGGCAGGTAGCGAAAATGAAATTGAAGAAGTAACTGAAGCTATTGAGCCATATCGGTTTGAACCGTATGCAAGCGAAACCGACGAAAACGACACGACAGCCAGCGACACGGGAGAAAGCGAGGACGAATTTGGCGATCGCCTTCTAACCAACGATTGGTATGTGTTTGTTTGGCATTAAAGGAAACTAACAACTATGAACTAGGTTTACAGCATATGAAATACATTTGGCAACAACATGCACTTTGAGAGTGCAGACAGCCCAATTTTCATCAATTAATATATTCTGTAGACATACCCTCATCCGCTATCTTTTCCTGAAAGCTGATCTGTCCAGTTTTGGAGTTGATGTCAGCAGGCCAGGGAAGCTAGGGCCGATATTCTTCTCTTGATCATCTTCGGTGGCATAAGGGACGGTGTGAGCCAAGACATCCAGGGGGTTTAGCTCGCTCGTCTGCGGGAACAAACTGCCGCCATTGCTTACCGTGCTACCGAGGTCCTTTGTCCCTGAATTGCTCACACACTCCGGCAGATTCAATGGGGGTCTGGCGGCAGATTTCTTTGACTTTATCGTTGGAAATGCATCTGCTTTGAGTGTCGCAGGATATCCACACATTCTTGCCATCTCTGTCGTAGCATAGCTTTCGTCGGTAAAGTGTGCGGAACAAACGTCCAATTTCTTGCCACTTTCGCATTTTTGGGCCACTGGTGCAACTTGAATCCGTCCCTGTTCGTGTCGTTACACCCTCCGACAACACACCGACGAGGCACGATGTCTCCAAGGTACGGAAAACAGTCGAAAAAACGGAAAATAACAGAGCTGATTTGACTCGGTGTTTGAGAAAATGGCGGATTGCTTCCCGATGTGATGTCACAACGTGACGTCATCGCTCCGAGAGCGAATAATAGAAAGGCGTTTAATTCGCCAAAATTCACCCATTTAGAGTTCGGAAATCGGTTAAAAAAATATATGGTCTTTTTTCTGCAACATCAAGGTATATATTGACGCTTACATAGGTCTGGTGATAATGTTCCCCTTTAAATACGCAAACAACGTTTACTTATAAAAAGATACAAAGGCTCTTTTTTGGACTACTGATTCCAAGTTGCCCAATGACTGACGCAGACATAGTATCACTCGGGTTCACCTTTAGCATCCCATGCCTCATCCTTTCTCTTCTTCTCAGGCTGTCTTTCTCTTCCTCTTGTTGTCTCTGTCAACCTTTTGTATTATTTATGCCCCGCCCCCTCAGCTGCTCGGCTGCTCTCGAGTTTCACCTGTTGAGCCAGATGACAAATTAAGACTCCTTCTATGAGTCGCCGCAAGGAACTCCTCAAAAGGCACGCGTAAACATACATATGCACATGGAAACGCGCACACGCGCACGCAAGCCGGCGACTCATCCGAGCCTCTCTTAGTCCAGCCAACACACACTGTCTCGCTATAGCTCGCGTCCACAAACTCTGAGGAGGTCATTGTGGATAGGAGGCGGTGTTGAGTGAGGGAATGTGCTGTCAACAGAAGATGGAGTAGGTCTGACCAAAAGACTTTCTACCTTTTTTTGGACGAGAAGCCAACGTTTGGGAATACTGCCAAGGTCCTGGCCACCACCACTTTTAAGGTTCTATTGGTGGCCATCGTTTTGTGAGGTGACTATAACATGGTGCCTTAAAGGGTACAGAGTGTGTGTTAAGGTACAGTGTGTGTGTGTTTGGCTGGATTCAGCTTTACAGACAGCAAATGCCACAGGGTTCATTGTCTGAAGGCAATCAATAATACAATTAATCTTTTGTTAGAATGCACCCTGAGGTAAAGTGTCAAGCAGAATTTAAGTAATGGAACGTGTTCTTAATTCAATATTGACCTCAAGTTTGTAGATGGTTGGTATCAAGAAGGCATTCGCACAGTCGGCCTTTGGAGCAGTAACCCCAGATTTCCACTGGATGTGTTACCGCTGTGTTTCCGTTCTAGCCAATGTGTCAGTTTCCGCCGCCTGCGGATGCACTGCGTCATGGTTCAGGAGTGGCTCCGGCAGCCCCGAGTCCTCCGCACAGATAAGCAAAGTGTTTTGCCGGTCATTATAAATATTATAACATTATAAATTGAGATGTCCGATAATATTGGCCGATATTATCGGCCGATAAATGCTTTAAAATGTAATATCGGAAATTATCGGTATCTGTTTCAACCTAACGATTTTCCCGGGAGATTCCCGAATTTCAGTGCCCCTCCCGAAAATCTCCCGGGGCAACCATTCTCCCGATTTCCACCCGGACAATATTATTGGGGGCGTGCCTTTTAGGCACTGCCTTTAGCGTCCTCTATAACCTGTCGTCACGTCCGCTTTTCCTCCAGTCACATAATATATGCGGCTTTTGCACACATATAAGTGAATGCCACGCATACTTGATCAACAGCCATACAGGTCACACTGAGGGTGGCCGTATAAACAACTTTAACACTGTTACAAATATGCGCCACACTGTTAACCCACACCAAACAAGAATGTCAAACACATTTCGGGAGAACATTCGCACCGTAACACAACATAAACACAACAGAACAAATATCTAGAACTCCTTGCAGCACTAACTCTTCCGGGACGCTATATGCTCTAGTACAGTGGTTCTCAACCTTTTTTCAGTGATGTACCCCCTGTGAAATTTTCTTTAATTCAAGTACCTCCTAATCAGAGCAAAGCATTTTTGGTTGAAAAAAAGAGATAAAGAAGTAAAATACAGCACTATGTCATCAGTTTCTGATTTATTAAATTGTATAACAGTGCAAAATATTGCTCATTTGTAGTGGTCTTTCTTGAACTATTTGGAAAAAAAGATATAAAAATAACTAAAAACTTGTTGAAAAATAAACAAGTGATTCAATTATAAATAAAGATTTCTACACATAGAAGTAATCATCAACTTAAAGTGCCCTCTTTGGGGATTGTAATAGAGATCCATCTGGATTCATAAACTTAATTCTAAACATTTCTTCACAAAAAAAGAAATCTTTAACATCAATATTTATGGAACATGTCCACAAAAAATCTAGCTGTCAACACTGAATATTGCATTGTTGCATTGTTGCGTTGTAATGAATGGAATAGCCTACTTGATTTGATGTTCAGTTTATGAACTTACATTCATATTTTGTTGAAGTATTATTCAATAAATATATTTATAAAGGATTTTTGAATTGTTGCTATTTTTAGAATATTTAAAAAAAATCTCACGTACCCCTTGGCATACCTTCAAGTACCCCCAGGGGTACGCGTACCCCCATTTGAGAACCACTGCTCTAGTATACGCTGGATTGAAGCTGTGTGCCTTCATTGTTTTTGTAGCTGTTGTTTTGAGGCATGTTTAAAAAAAAAAAATAATAATGCACTTTGTGAAAGTCAAAGTATAGTATTTCCCATAGTTGTCGTGGGTATCAGGATTACTGCGGGGTTCGTGAACCCCGCAGTAAGCTGCGAAAACCCCGTCGTGACAGAATGATGCCAGCCCGACTGACTGGCAAAGGCAAGCTTAAATAATGCCTCTGATTAGTGCTCGGGAAGCAGGTGAGCAGGCGAACACTAATCAGAGACAGGTGGAAATAATCAGTAACCATGGTAACAAACAAGAGTGCACAAAAACAGGAACTCAGGGAGTCCAAAACTAACAAAACATAACAAAAACATGATCCGGACCACGGATCATGACAATTTCAATTTTGAGCGCATGACGTCGTACTTGACCTGCATCGTGCCTCACAGTGCCGCAGTTCGGTTTTTAGTTTAGCATTTCTTTGGCTTCTGCTGGCTTTTTTGTGACATTTCGATATAATATACAGAAACTTTTAAAGACTGTAGCATCAACACATCATTTGATATCATAGTTAAGATAGACTACTTTATTACTTCTACTTTTAGGACAAATCACTTATTTTCTACACTCTTATGACTATGGATTACGTTAAAAAATTCAAAAAGCGACAAATCACCTTTCTATTACAACCTTGGCTATGCTCACACTGCGGGACAATTTTGATTTTTTTGTGCCTTATTGTTTTTGTGTTTTGGTATTAACACTTTCCTATACTGGATCGTTAAGAAAGTCTGTTAATACTCTATGTCCTTCCAGGAAGCTTCATGGAGACCAAGTTCAGGCTGTGTAGACGTGCTGTGGCAAGGTGGATGTGTCCTCACACAGATACTAAAGAGAGCCAGCATAAACTCACCTAGGCATATCTAAAGCCTCTTTTAAAGGTCAGACTGCTGGGCAATTTTTGTTTTTCGGAACATATCATGTCATATTTTTCATCTTAAATGTGAACTTAAAATACACCACTGCAATATTGTCAAAATGTCATGTGTTTGTTTTTACAGTGTTTCATCCTAAAGAGGGCATGGTGTGCTCCTATAGCTAACTTGCAAAGATGCCTGGAAAGAAAGACACCAAAAAGGACGCAAAGAAAGGTGGAAAACAAGAACCCGAAAAGAAGAAAGAAGAAGAAAAGAAAGGGAAGGAAGACAAGAAAGGTGGTAAGGATGACAAGAAAACTGCCAAAGATGATAAGAAAGGAGGAAAGGATGACAAGAAAGTAGGGAAAGACGATAAAAAGGGAGGGAAGGACGATAAAAAAGGAGGAAAGGATGATAAGAAGGGAGGTAAAGATGACAAGAAGGGTGGGAAGGACGATAAGAAAGGAGGGAAAGACGATGGAAAGAAGGGAAAAGACAAAGGAAAGGGGAAGAAAGTGGAGTCAGAGGAAGAAGAGGAAGAGCTCCTGAGTGAGGAAGAGGAGGATGAGTTCAGTGAAGAAGATGAGGAAGAAGAAGATGAGGGGGACTCAGAGGACTATGGAAGAGGGAGAGGGCGAGGAGCCCGGAAGGAAAAGGGTAAACGGGGGGGGAAGCCCAGACGGGGCGAAGACTCGGAAGAAGACGAGGAGTATGAAGAGGAGGAAGATGAGGAGGATGAAGATGAAGATTACGAGAAGTCCAAAAAGAAATCAAAAGATAAAGAAGGGCGGTCAGATGCTAACCCCAAAAAGAAGAAAGCAAAGGAGAAAGAGGAAGCCGCACCAATACCTGTTAAGGAGATCCCAAAGAAAGGCCTGAAGAACATGTCCAGGATGTTCATGAAGTTCTCCGGCTTCAAGAGGCGGCGAAACAGTAGGAAGAAGCTGAAAAGCACATCACGGCTGTTTCTCGGTCTGGGGAAGAGAAGAAACCGACTGGCTAAGAAGAAACGCCGCAAGTCCATGCTGAAGAACACGTCTCGCTTCATGATGCGGTTCAAAGCCAGCAAAAAGAGAAAGAAAGAGGCCAAGGAGAAGTCGGAGGCGGAAAAAGGCGGGAAAAAGCCCACCTACATGCTGCTCCGCCTGGGCGGAGGTGGGAACTCGTCCGATAAGAAGGGTGGATTTTTCAAAGGCTTTTTTGGCAAGAAAAATAGCGATGGCCCTACTGCCGGCTTCAAGAAAGGAAGTGTGCTTCTTGGTAGAGTTGCCGCGGCAACTAATTGGCTGACCAAACGTTTTCAGTCCGCAAAGATGCGAGGCCATGCGGGTCACCACGACTGGGGAGGTCACAGAGGGCAAAGACGCCAGCGTCACCTCCATGGATACCATAACAACGGTTATGAGCACTGGGAGGAGGCGCATGGATATGATCAACAACATCCACTCCACCAAACAGGTTATGGTTATGGTGACGAGGTAGCTTACACAGGCCAAGATCCATATGGTTACTACGACAGAGGAGCAGCCGGAGACTATCAAGACTTGGGCTACTATGAAGAAGATGGTATCTATGACCCCAATGCAGAATATTACGCGCAGGAGCTCTATAATGAGGAAGCAGGGGACTACTATGACCCCTATCTTGCTGGACAAGAGTACTGTGACAGCCAGGAAGTAGATTACTATGGCTACCAGCAACAACAAGCAATGCCTATGTATGAATATGAAGGCCTCGACTACTATGCACCAATGGGTCAGGATCCTATGTACACGGTTGATGTGATTCCTCAGGTTTATTACGATGAAACTGGACAAGGAGTTGTTTATGGCAATGAGCAAGGGGATTATTATGAGAATGGCCAGGTCTATGCAGCAACTATGGAAATGCAAGATGGAGCGCTACAAAACTACCAAACTAGCTATAATGTTGTGGGTATGCCCTACCAAGACTCTCAGCAGATCACAGGTTATCCTTCTGAAGGCCAGCAGGTGTTGGGCTTTGGAGGGCCAACAATGGACGCACAAGGCCTCTATGGGGAGCAGTATGCAGACCAGATGGATCAATATGTGGGTGATACTGGTGGGATTCAGGGTGGAGAGACATTTAGAGTTCCCAGACCTCAAGTGCGTTTATTTGGGAAAGAGCGCCTTGATGTGCCACTTCCCCCTCCTCCTAACCTGCCACCAGATCCTGAATTTGAAGACATGTCAGATATCCAATATGAAGACCAGATACCCCTGGCTCCAGGTTACCCCACTACAATGGTGCCAGTTGAGCAACAAATGTCAATGTTCCCGCAACAAATTATCATGTCTCCACAAGAGCAGATGAGTATGTCCTCTCAACAGCAAATGATAACGTTGCCGTTGATGACACCACAGCAGCAAATGTTTGAAGAACAAAGTATGATGCCCCAAATGGTAATCCCGCAGATCATGTCGCCACAACAGTTCCCACAGCAAGGGATGTTGCCACAGCAATCAGGGATGTTACCGCAAATGATGATCCCCCAAACAATGATGTCGGCAGAACAGCAGATGATGTCACAACAGCCGCTGATGTCGCCACAAATGATGATTCCCCAAACAATGATGTCAGCAGAACAGCAGATGATGTCACAACAGCCGCGGATGTCGCCACAAATGATGATTCCCCAAACAATGATGTCAGCAGAACAGCAGATGATGTCACAACAGCCGCTGATGTCGCCACAAATGATGATTCCCCAAACAAGGATATCAGCAGAACAGCAGATGATGTCACAAAACACAGTGACAGAACCATTGATGATTTCACAACAGCAGCAGGCTTTTGGGCTTCCATCAATCCCCACACCCACTGCAATGATTATAAAGCAAGCAAGCAAGTCCCCACTTCCTGCCCGTCGCTTACAACCCTCTCCAAGTTTATCACGACGCTCCGTCATCATTCCATCCCCTCAGGTGCTACATCATCCCAATGCTATGACTTCACCGGTACCCTCCCCACTCCTGCCGTTGAGACAAATCCCATCGCCACATTCAGCCATGACGAGTGGTATCATGAATTCCTCTCAGGTACTACATCATCCCAATGCTATGACTTCACCGGTACCCTCCCCACTCCTGCCGCAGAGACAAATCCCATCTCCCCATTCAGCCATGACGAGTGGTATCATGAATGCCCAAAGACCCCCCTCTGTCATTTCAAGACAGATCTCACCTCCCACTTCCCCTCTTGTTAGTCAAAGAATGCAACTTCAGTCACCTCTGGCTAGAGAACCGTCACCATATTATTCTCCCCGCACCTCAGTGATTCGGCGTAGCCCTCCACCCTCACAAAGAGCCTCAATGATACAGCGTTCACCGCCCTCCTCGCCCCGTGCCTCCATGAGAAGGGGAAGTCCCCCACCATCATCCACTCCTGCCCAAAGTCCATTTGGAGAGAGAAGAATGAATAGGTCACCGTCACCTGGTCATGTATCCCCAGCTTTCTCTCCTCAACTCAGCAGACGACAATCTCCCACTCCATCTCGCCAAAGTTTGTCCCCTGAAGTGTCTCGACCCTCAGCATCATCTCCGACTCTCTCCCGTCGCTCCACTCGGCTGCTCAGGGACCCCACGCCGTTAACCAGACCCAGAATGGGGGGCAATGTTCCACTTGGTACTGTTAGACCCTCACCTATGGGTCTAAGAGGGCGTCCAGTACCCCCGCCTACCCAGAATGTGCGTCCATTCCGTACTTCCTCTATAAGAAGCAATCGGTCTTCTGTTCTTACGATAGACTCCTCTCACCACTCCTCTCCTTTCCAGTCGCCTCACATGATCCACCGTGCTCCCCTTATGAGGAGAGAGTCTCGCCGTTTTCTTCCGCGTCCTGTGGCTCGTGGACGTCCACTCATGGTCCAGAATTCTTTAAGCAGGATTCCTCTAGCTTCGCCTCAGCCCTTGCTCAAGCACATGTCACGTCCTGCATCCCCGCACCTCTCTCCTCGACATTCTCGGATTTCTTCACCCCTCTTGCCTCCTCAAGGTGTCCATCAACTTCCTCTAGTTGCCAATCCGTATGCCTCGGCACCCTATGTTGATCCTTTCACTGACACAACTGCTACACACTCATCTCCAATGCTATCGAGTGCATTGCGGAATCAGGCTATCAGACAGGCCTCTTTAGCTTCCCCTCTTGGCCCACAAGTAGTCCCTGTGGTGGGTATAGATGAGATGAGTGCTCAGTATGCAGACCCTTATCAATCATTATCCCCCTCACTGTATGTTGCAATGCAAAACCAAGCCATCCGAGATGCTGCCTTTGTTTCCCCATTGGGCCCTCATGAGTCACCTGTGGCCACTTCATCTCCCCTTTTGTCTGGCGCATTGCAAAATCAAACAGTGAGAGATGCATCTTATGTTTCTCCTCTGCAAAGGCCAGTATCTCCGTATGCACAGGCCATGCACCCTTCATCTCCCCTTTTGCCTGGCGCATTGCAAAATCAAACAGTGAGAGATGCATCTTATGTTTCTCCTCTGCAAAGGCCAGTATCTCCGTATGCACAGGCCATGCCCCCTTCCTCTCCAATAGTGTCCAGAGCTTTGCAAAACCAGGCGGTGAGAGAAGCATCCTACGTGTCTCTCATTCCAAGGCCTCAGTCCCCTTATGCCCCATCTGCTCCTTCATCTCCACTGCTTCATGGAGCCATAAGGCAAAATCAGGCACTTCAAGGTGTAGCTTCTTATCCCACTCCACAGCTCCACTCGCCATACGGACAGACTTATGTTACTGGGTATGATTATATATCTGAGCCTGGCCCAGCACCACTGCTCTATGATGCCTTGCAGAACCGGTCCAGTGTGCAGAATGTTTCTTCTCTAAGATCTCCAATGATGCAACGCCATAACCCTTATGCACCAGCTGGGCCTAAGCTCCATAGTGCACTACAGCAGCATCCAAATATCATCCAAGCATCCTATCAGTCTCCTTTGCAATTCAGACAGTCACCATATGGACCTCCGCCACCCTCTTCACCAATGCTGGCCACTGCCCTTCATAATCCACAGTTGATGCAGGCATCATACCGGCTGCCAGATGGAACTTTGGTGTCACCCTATGCAGATCCACATTCTTCACCACAGCTTAATCAAGCGTTGCAGAACCAACAAATCCGTGGAGCTTCATACATTTTGCCAGATGGATCGGTTATCAGGGTTGGTATAAAAATTTTTAAAAAACATAACGTCCATCTTAGCATGTCAATCTCCACATGTAGTTTGTTCGTCCAACACAGGACCCACGAATTCCTCAGAAGCCCACGTCTCCCAACCTTGCCAGAGCTCTTCAGAACCAGGATCTCAGGACTGCTACTTACACTTTACCTGATGGCACAATTATAGATCCTAGACAGCAAGTAAGCAATGATTTATAATTACAAAAGGTACATTTTACTGTCATTTACCATCATGTTCCTGCCTTTGCTCTTTTAACAGCAGCCTGTTTCACCAAACTTGGCTAAGGCCCTGAAGAACCCAGCACTCCGTGAAGCTTCTTATTCACTCCCTGATGGTACCATTGTCATTGACCCAAAGAAACCAAAATCCCCCAACCTTGCAGCTGCACTTCAGAACCCTTACCTGAAAAGCGCCTCTTACACACTGCCTGACGGTACTATTATCATCGATCCACGAAAGCCTGCCTCTCCAAATCTTTCTAATGCCCTTCAGAACCCCGCCCTCAGGAACGCCTCATTCAATCTGCCGCAGGGAGTTCGTGACCCTAATACACCCATATCTCCAGACTTGTTTAAGGTTTGTAATTGATACAATTTTTAATTGTGGTGTGGTGTTTAATTATTCTATTTTTCAGATACTAAGATGACACTGTAATTCTACCGCACAACGCCTTAGCTAATATTATCAACTTTTTTTTCTTAAACTCATATAATACATAGGCCCTTAATAACCCAGCCTTGAAAGGGGCAACTCTGACCCTACCCGATGGGACTATGATAGTTGATCCGAGAAAACCAAAGAGTCCCAACCTGACGGCTGCGCTTCAAAACCCTTACCTTAAGGGTGTCTCATACACCTTGCCTGATGGAACCATCATCATTGACCCACGAAAACCTCTCAACCCTGACTTGTCGAAAGTATGTACCTGCTTGTTTTTACTACATGCTCAAACTTGTCAGTTGTGACAAAATCGCAACCTGTTTTCCACTTCTAGGCTCTCGAGAATGTAAACCTTCGAAATGCTACATACCAGCTCCCTGATGGATCCTTGGTCATTCCTGGTCAACAACCTAAAACTCCAAACCTTTCCTTTGCCCTGAGGAAGAACATGGCCCTTCGTTCTGCAGATCGCTTTCATCTTCCTCAGAATTCTGCCCTGACAGGGGCACCTAAACCCTCCATTCCAAACCTTTCCACTGTCCTGAACAACGAAGACATGCGTGGTGCCCATTACAGGTAAGAAAGTAGACTTGAAAAGAAGGAAAAAACAGAACAACTATGACATAGCATATTTAGTAGATGTGAAAACATCACGTTAGGAATGTTTGTTCCGCAGGTTGCAAGATGGCTCCATTCTGACAAGACGGTTCCATAATCCCAGTATGGTGGATGCGATCCAAAATCAACAGCTTCGTTACGCCTCATACAGGCCACCGGCAGGACTACAGGGTGCGGATAATCGATATGCTGTGATTCCCCCCTACGGACCGTACTCCGGCCACTGGGCCAGGAATGCCAGAGGAGCCGGGGAAGCAGGGGAGGATGTTTGGGCCGCTGAAAGGGTTTTGCCCCATGGCACCGTCCAGAATCTGGCCAAGTGGTCGATGTACAGAGAAGCTGGAGTGTTAGATGGATATTTACCTACACCTAAAGTTGAGGATGGAGAGATTCAGGATCCAGACTGGACTCCTGTCAGGGAGAGGATGCCTGGGCAAAGCTGGTATGATAAGGTAAATTAAACCACATTTATTTATTTTCATCTCTAATAAGTTGCAGGCCAAAAAACTGTAATGATGTTGCATGACATGTTGGACTAATTACACACTGTGTGCATGTGTGTGTTTAGATCTACTCTGTCCTAAGCATGCCAACAACTGGCCACAGGGTAAAACGCTGGGCTGAGGGCATGGAAGACTTGACACAGCTACCGTGAGCCTAAATAGACAATTAACGGATCTCCATTGCTCTGAATATGTTATAAATGAAAGTTGTCCATGAATTTCTGTGTGTTTGGTTCCAGGGAGCTGAATGAGACCACCGTTCTGATGAATCTCAAGAAACGCTACGACCAGGAGCTCATTTATGTAATCTTGTCTTTTTCCTTGATGCAATTTTAAATAACAAAAGCATAGCCTGTAACTCAGTTTTATTTCATCAGACCTACATCGGCAGCATCCTTGTGTCTGTCAACCCTTACAAGTTGCTGAACATTTACGGCACAGACATGGTGCTCCAGTATGAGGGCCATGGCTTGAGTGACAACCCTCCGTAAGACCCATATTTGACGTATCTTGCGGTATTGTTCATCTATTGTCATGTGAACATTTTCTGAGTATGAAGTATGGGTTTTAAACCCAATTCACAATAGGCATTTTCAAAATTGACCTTTTTTTGTGTCGCAGTCATCTTTTTGCCCTCGCTAATCTCTCATACACCAACATGATGGATGCCAAAAACAACCAGTGTATTGTGATCAGGTAGGGCTACACCTACCCCTTTCCTCTTTCGAACTTAAACCTAACTTTTAATCAGTTTTGAATGACCAAGTTACATGTTTTATGTGCATCAATTACAGTGGCGAAAGCGGGTCTGGGAAGACGGAAGCAACGAAACTGATTCTACGTTACTTGACAGCCATACATCACAAACGCAATGTAACCCAACAGGTAGATCTCCTATGTTGTAACGACAATAATAAACAAAGTAGTGTATACATGCAGAATGTTGCTCATTGTATTTCTTCTCTTCTCTGTGTCCCAACAGATAGAGGTAAAAACTAATCTCAGCCTTCATATGAGTAACCAGGATTTCTCTTTAAAGGTATCAAGTGTTTTTTTTTAACACTGTAACTCATTAGATCCTAGAAGCCACGCCTTTGTTGGAGTCCTTCGGGAACGCCAAAACCGTGCGCAATGACAACTCTTCGCGCTTTGGCAAATTCACGCAGATCTGCATGGAGCAGTGAGTAATGACTTACTGATCTACCACAAAACTGGTCAACCACTTGGTCTTTGAAATGAAATAGTGAGCGCACATAATAGACGCCTCACTTCTCAAAATGTTAATTAGATAAGCACGTTTCCCCTGTCCGTTAGGTTTGCAGCTCTGTGAATTAAAGAGGGGTTAGAAAACATGTAACACTACAGATTAGAGACATTCCTGGATCTGAAGCAAAGTCGAATGTGCTCTTAAAAAACTAAAAACAAAGTATGGTTTTATATAACAATGACATCAGTGACCACCATAGCACCCCTGCATGGAACATAAACACACTTAGCCCCTTCGACACTAAGGTTATCCAGGGTATATCCCACCTAACCTTATCCTTGTCCACACACACACAATGCCAACGTTTAAGACACCCTGCGTCCGCCGGTGCAACACAACCTAGTACGCATGCGCGAAAAGAAATGTGCGCGTCATAGTCACCTCTGACCTGGAAGTGTATTCTTACCCTGTGTTTCAAAGTAGCCTATTGCCACATTTCTTTTAACAGTAAACCTTGCTTGCCTCACCATCAGCAGCTGTTAGACTAGCCCTGTTGTAGTGAATCACACCTGAGTCATCATACATGAATCATATCTTTAATGAGCGTGTGGAAGTAAACAATGTGATAAGGAACATTTTAGAACAATTAATCTAGGGAATTAGATTAGGCTGAAATTGGCGGTCGTACTTGACGGCCTCAACCACTTCATGGCTTCACAATAGTTATGGAGTACAAAACTAGACGTTGAGTAATCGCTCGACAGACATCGCGGACAATAACTGATAGTCTGCTTTGCCAGTCCAAATGCATTTGCTGCTGTTTTCCGTAGTACTCCCTCGTCCACTGGGAGCCCGCATTCTCGTTGTCTCCCCTTTGACAAATGGACAAAGTTTTTCGCTAAGTAGAATCACAGCTGACCTGGACATTCAGAAGTTCTCTTCCCGTTCCGCTGGCACAACGCGCCCATTGACAAATACATCCCACCAGCTGCCGTTCTTCCAGGCCTTATCCAAAACCGCTCAATCGCTCAACATTGCTATGTTGCCGTCTGAGATGTGTTGTATCCAAAATAGCTGCAATCGCGCGTTTCCTTCTCTTAAGGCAGGGGTGTCAAACTCAAATACAGAGAGGGCCAAAATGTAAAACTGAACAAAGCCGCGGGCCAAGGTTGAACAAATTAACCTTTTAATAGAGACCCAAACAAGTTTTGCATTAAATATTGAACAAGCAAGGCTTACTTAACTTTATAGTGACATGCAAAATCGAGTTTCAAATAATAATAATAATAATTAAAAAATATCAATGGCATATCAAATTAAATTTAAATACAAATTGAATGCCTCTTTTCTATTTGCAGCCTCCTGAGGTAAATATCAAAATAAACTTTTTCCACAGGCTAATAATACATTTGAAAATAAAATAACAATAATGAATGAATCAAACATTCAAGCCTTGAAGTAGCAAAAGAAAGTGCATGAATAAAACGTTAATTATTGCTCAGTTTGCTACACTGATTTGCTTTAACACTGAATATGGAACAAGCAACGCTTATATAACTTCCATCCATCCATCCATTTTCTACCGCTTATTCCCTATGGGGTCGCGGGGGGCGCTGGAGCCTATCTCAGCTACAATCGGGCGGAAGGCGGGGTACACCCTGGACAAGTCTAGTGCAAAATCAACTTTCAAAAAAAAAAAACGAAAAAACATCAATAGTATATTAAATACACTTTAAATAAAAAATGGAATGCCTCTTTTCTGTTTGCAGACTTCTGAGGTAAATATCAACATTAACTTTTTCCACAGGCTAATAAATTTGAAAATAAAATAACAATGAATAAAACAACCATTCAGGCCTTTTTACTGCTCAGTTTGCGACACACTGATCTAATCTGATGTGCCCAACTAAGATACTTTTGTCTTTTCTGGGATGCTAGTTCATTAATGTTGGGGCTCAGGTGGGCGGGGTTTGGTGGTAGCGGGGGGTGTATATTGTAGCGTCCCGGAAGAGTTAGTGCTGCAAGGGATTCTGGGTATTTGTTCTGTTGTGTTTATGTTGTGTTACGGTGCGGATGTTCTCCCGAAATGTGTTTGTCATTCTTGTTTGGTGTGGGTGCACGGTGTGGCACATATTTGTAGCAGTGTTAAAGTTGTTTATACAGCCACCCTCAGTGTGCCCTCTATGGCTATTGACCAAGTATGCGTTGCATTCACTTATGTGTGTGTAAAAGCCGCATATTTCATGTGACTGGGCCCGGCACGCTGTTTGTATGGAGGAAAAGCAGACGTGACGACAGGTTGTAGAGGACGCTAAAGGCAGGGCCTTTAAGGCACAACCCCAATATTGTTGTCCGGGTGCAAATCAGGAGAAATTCGGGAGAATGGTTGCCCCGTGAGACTTTCGAGAGGGGCACTGAAAATCAGGAGGGTCGGCAAGTATGAGTATTAGCGGTGTTACAGTGGCACCGCCGCTGTATAATACCGGCGGGCCAGCTCTAATGTTGATTTGATATTGCCTCAAGGGCCAAATTAAATTACACGGCGGGCCACATTTAGCCCGCGGGTCAGAGTTTGACACCCATGTCATAAGGTATTCATGTGTGATGTGCACAAGCGTCTGTACATGTAGAAGAAGGAGAAAAACGGGCATGTCTGGATGACTCGCTTCCATCTTTCCAGTGGTTACCTCCGAGTTACGCTACCGCTTGTTATGAAGCTGGCTGTGGCGCGTTCTTTCTGACGTCACTTCCTGTGTGGGGGGCGGCCTTTCTGGCGTCACTTCCTCTCCGAACTCAGTTTGTAACCGATCGATGAGTCCATACAAAGCTAAGAGCCGGAGATTCAAGAAATACACGGCGCACTTACCCGTGTAAAAAATTAACCAAGGCGGGGAACCTTAAACACTGGGTTAGTGTGGCTGACATGAGGCTTAGGTATGGCGTCACATTAGTGCCAAAAATCCAAGCGCATAAAAACTGTTATCGCGAGCTGATTCTCCGCTTCGTGCGCGCGCGCGACACCCTTTTGCGCGCGCGTGGTGCCTTTTTGCGCGCGCGCGGTGCCTTTTTGCGCGCGCGCGGTGCCTTTTTGCGCGCGCGCGGTGCCTTTCTGCGCGCTCTCTGTGTACTCCTGGCATCTCTCCTTGCGCTGTCATGTTTCTTTTTGGCACTTTGGGGGCGGGTATGCTTGGACGGCCCCTTCTTTCTGATTAGCTGTGAGCATTTTTCACATGACCAATAATTCTCCAGCGTAGCAACGTTGTAGCCATCTTACCTCGGACATCGAGCCTCAATCATTACATTGATGTCAATGGTACATGTACTAATTAAATTACCATAACTTGCTCGATTTTCGACCAATTTACAAACGGTTTGCCTTGTTACAAATCTTATTACATGTAGATATGACATAGGATGCTGTACCTGTTGAAATTACCTCTTTCGCTTTAAAAAAAAAAAAAGACTTAATTGTGCAACATAGTTGTGTAGGGTCAGTGTTAGTCAGTTCTCTGATTATTTTAAACTGTTTCAGAATACATTATTAAAAGCTATTTTTAACATTTAAAAAACAAAATTCAAAGATTATTTCATTAATTTTATGGCTGAATCAAAAGAAATTCCATAAATTAGAAAACAAATGTTCAAGAAGAAGTGAAAATATAAAATAATGTTATGGTTGGATGTTATTGCTGGTGGACCAGTTCTGGCTGAAAGATGTGATTATGGTGTTTGTTGTCTTATTATTTATTTGGGTCACATTTTGTATTACCCTGTATTGTGTTTATGTGGTATGAAATAACCTTCATCAGCGCGCGACATTTTTTTAATTCACTTCTTCCTCCGTAAATCTTGATACATATTGACGATGACCCGCCCTGCTATACTTCTGATTGGCTCTGAGCATTTTTCAGCATTTTTCGCCTGACCAATCAGAAAGAAGGGGCCGTCTAAGCATACCCGCCCCGAAAGTGCCTAAAAGAAACATGACAGCGCGAGGAGAGATGCCAGGAGTACACAGAGAGCGCACAGAAAGGCGTCGCGCGCGCGCAGAAAGGCACCGCGCGCGCGCGCGCAAAAAGGCACCGCGCGCGCACAGAAAGGCACCGCGAAGTGGAGAATCAGCGCGCGATAACAGTTTTTATGCGCTCGGATTTTTGGCACTAATGTGACGCCATACTTAGGCTAAATAATTATTTGTTTGAGGAGTTGTCAGGCTTAATGTAGATACGGCCTTAGATGACTGGTTGACCTGTGACAGAGAAGACCCACACACATTATACATGCATGGCTCGTTACTTAACTCAACTGTGTGTGTGTGTGTGTGTGTGTGTGTGTGTGTGTGTGTGTGTGTGTGTGTGTGTGTGTGTGTGTGTGTGTGTGTGCGTGTGTGTGTGTGTGTGTGTGTGCGCACGCACTCCAACCTAATTAACCAGGGGTGTAATCAGCGGTGCCATAACGTCTCAGTATCTGTTGGAGACATCCCGCATTGTCTTTCAGGTAAGATGGACACATGCACACACACACACACACACACACACACACACACACACACACACACACACACACACACACACACACATAGAGGTCAGGCGGCATCCTCTTACAACAAGTGAGTCAGTGTAAGAAACAGGAGATTCATGACTCAGTCAGCATGAGGTGTCAAACATGAGTCCCCTCTCTAACGCAACCTCTTTAATCCTGGTGTCCATCAAACGCCCATTATAGCATCTGTCTGCAGGACTGGCTTGAATTCTGCCACCACACACATAAACACACGCGCACACACACACTCACATTCAACAACACTCAATAGAGTGCAGAACGCTTCCAAACTCATGAAACACTTGTAAACCTGAAATGTTTAAATTTTCTTGCAAAATTAGCTTTTAATCTAAAAATATTGGTGGGTGTTTTATCTGAAGATCTATGAATAATTTAAAAAAAAAATCTTTAGTCTTCCATTAGTCTGAGTAAAACATTCTTACTAGGGTCCGGCAAGCAAAAGCTGTGAAGGCCCTATTTTAATTGATCTGTTTATTACTATTTTCCCACTTTGATGGCGTACTTGAGGCACTTAGCATTGGGATGTCCGATAACATCGGACTGCCGATATTATCGGCCGATAAATGCTTTAAAATGTAATATCGGAAATTATCGGTTTCAAAATTATCGGTATCGGTTTCAAAAAGTAAAATTTATGACTTTTTAAAACGCCGCTGTGTACACGGACGTAGGGAGAAGTACAGAGCGCCAATAAACCTTAAAGGCACTGCCTTTGCGTGCCGGCCCAATCACATAATATCTACGGCTTTTCACACACACAAGTGAATGCAAAGCATACTTGATCAATAGCAACACAGGTCACACTGAGGGTGGCCGTATAAACAACTTTAACACTGTTACAAATATGCGCCACACTGTGAACCCACACCAAACAAGAATGACAAACACATTTCGGGAGAACATCCGCACCATAACACAACATAAACACAACAGAACAAATACCCAGAACCCCTTGCAGCACTAACTCTTCCAGGACGCTACAATATACACCCCCCGCTACCCCCAACCCCGCCCACCTCAACCTCCTCATTCTCTCTCACGGAGAGCATGTCCCAAATTCCAAGCTGCTGTTTTGAGGCATATTAAAAAAAAAATAATGCACTTTGTGACTTCAATAATAAATATGGCAGTGCCATGTTGGCATTTTTTTCCATAACTTGACTTGATTTATTTTGGAAAACCTTGTTACATTGTTTAATGCATCCAGCGGGGCATCACAACAAAATTAGGCATAATAATGTGTTAATTCCACGACTGTATATATCGGTATCGGTTGATATCGGAATCGGTAATTAAGAGTTGGACAATATCGGAGTATCGGATAACGGCAAAAAAGCCATTATCGGACATCTCTACTTAGAATACATGAAAACGCACCAATGTTTGCAAGTGTATCAGGTCAGGCGAAAATGTTTATATTCACGGGTCCCGAACACGAAATTTCGAAACTAACTCTCTAGCGCAGGGGTGTCAAAGATACCGCCCGGGTGAACATTTTTTGTCCGACCCGTGAGATGAGTTTGCTTAGTATGAAAATGAGCTGACATTTTTGTAGGAAATAAACCGCAGTTCTAAATGTGTCCACTAAATGTCGCAATAGCAATTATTTGTATCCCCTGCCGCGGGAGCGCGCATGACTTCAGAGGGGGCGGGGCTATGTTTGGATGAAGGCAACACTTTCGTGTTTGGACACTACATACTTACTATGAGTGATAGTATACAACAGTGGTTCTCAACCTTTTTTCAGTGATGTACCCCCTGTGAATTTTTTTTAATTCAAGTACCCCCTAATCAGAGCAAAGCATTTTTGGTTGAAAAAAAGAGATAAAAGAAGTCAAATAAAGCACTATGTCATCAGTTTCTGATTTATTAAATTGTATAACAGTGCAAAATATTGCTCATTTGTAGTGGTCTTTCTTGAACTATTTGGAAAAAAAGATAAATGCGTTAAAATGTAATATCGGAAATTATCGGTATCGTTTTTTTTTTTATTATCGGTGTCGGCTTTTTTTTTGTTTTTTTTGTTTTTTTATTAAATCAACATAAAAAACACAAAATACACTTACGATTAGTGCACCAACCCAAAAAACCTCCCTCCCCCATTTACACTCATTTACACAAAAGGGTTGTTTCTTTCTGTTATTAATATTCTGGTTCCTACATTATATATCAATATATATCAATACAGTCTGCAAGGGATACAGTCCGTAAGCACACATGATTGTGCTTGCTGCTGGTCCACTAATAGTACTAACCTTTAACAGTTAATTTGACTCATTTTCATTAATTACTAGTTTCTATGTAACTGTTTTTATATTGTTTTACTTTCTTTTTTATTCAAGAAAATGTTTTTAATTTATTTATCTTATTTTATACATTTTTTAAAAAAGTACTTTGTCTTCACCATACCTGGTTGTCCAAATTAGGCATAATAATGTGTTAATTCCACGACTGTATATATCGGTTGATATCGGTATCGGTAATCAAAGAGTGGACAATATCGTAATATCGGATATCGGCAAAAAGCCGTTATCGGACATCCCTAGTTTTTATTTATATTTATAAAGGATTTTTAAATTATTGCTATTTCTAGAATATTTAAAAAAAATCTCACGTACCCCTTGGCATACCTTCAAGTACCCCCAGGGGTACGTGTACCCCCATTTGAGAACCACTGCTCTACAAAATGTGGATTGTTACGTTAATGCCTTGATTCTCAAAGATGTTGTTGGTAATGTAACCTGTGACATTTATGCCCAAATAAATACTTTTGATAATCTGTACATTTTGTGTTGCACTTATAACTGGGGACACATTTTCTGGGCGCACATAAATATACTGAAATAATATGTATCCCCTTTTAACTTCATGTGTGATTCATGAAATTAGTCCAAATTTACAAGTTTTGTAGTAGATGATGCTACATATGTACAGAATAAAGTTAAAATTAAAGTACCACTGATAGTCACACACACACTAGGTGTGGTGAAATTACTCTCTGCATTTGACCCATCCCCTTGTTCCACCCCCTGGGAGGTGAGGGGAGCAGTGAGCAGCAGCGGTGGCCACGCTCGGGAATCATTTTGGTGATTTAACCCCCAATTCCAACCCTTGATGTTGAAAGCCAAGCAGGGAGGTAATGGGTCCCATTTTTATAGTCTTTGGTATGACTCAGTCGGGGTTTGAACTCACAACCTACCGATCTCAGGGCGGACACTCTAACCACAAGGCCACTGAGCAGTTAGTTAGTACATCAGTTAAAGGAAAATGAGTAAATTACATTAATAACATCCTGTAATTAGATGTGTATATTATTATTCATTTAATCTTCTGAAAGATTAAATAAAACACCAATGGGAGCAATTACACCCATTTAACTGATGAACATTATCACATTATTTATTCAGGAAGTATAAATAACCACAAATGATAGAATACTATTAACCGCAACATCTAAGTGTAAAAAAAACATTATGATTTGTACATTTTCAGAATGTGATCGGTCTATTTCAAAACAGAGAAAACAATCTGAAGTTGTCTTTATTTTTAAGTTAAGTTTAAGCCATGACTCGGGAATAGATATTCCTCCAAGTGGCCCCTGAGCTAAAATGAGTTTGACACCACTGATCTTGTGCCTTTTGAAAATTAGACAAACATGAGCCCCTGCCACCCGATTCATGTGTCATCACAAAATTCATTGGACACGTCTATCAAGACGAATGTTAAAGCTGAAGAATCCATATTTGAAAACAAACAGTCGTTTTTTTTCGTCAAAAACAGGGCTCGTACTCGAACAAACTCCTCCTCTGGACTTTGAGCGAATGAGCCGCGGTTAAAATGCCAGATAACAGACGGATGATATATTGCGAAGGAATTTTGCCAACGCTGTACGATGTGGGCGTGACCTGGCGCCAAACTTTGATCTGATGGTTCGCCACAAATCTTTCAACATTTGTAACTCGGCTCAACAAATTCACACTGTGGAAGTTGCCCTCCCGTGGGTTCCCCTGATCACGACAGATCCTCTGGTAAGCCCGGTAGTCAGGTTTGACAATTGTTTTATTTTCTCACACGCCACGACAGCACACTCTTCTGCGACTTTTCAGTCTTTGTTTTTAGTCTTTTTCTCGGCGTGTCTCTCTCTCGCTCCAACTCCAACCAACGTATCTCGGCCCGGCTGCCGCTAATAAGCATGGCCAGTGATTGGATGATCAGCCCCAGCTGGGTAATCCAATCCCCTGCCAGCTGTGCCGGTCCTTACACACTCCGCTCCGCGGCAGACCCGCAGGCCACGCCCCCCTCCACACACACCTTAATTATAATTTGTATAATGATGATGACACTCCGAATTCCCCAACATGCGCCAGTCTTCCTGAATTTTGTTTGATGGTGAGTGGGGGCTTTGGGAAGGACTTGCGTGAAGCCCGATTTGCACACTTAGCTTGTCCCTTTTATTTTTATTATCATTAGTATTAT
The DNA here is from genome assembly GCF_033978685.3 of Nerophis lumbriciformis. NCBI lineage: Eukaryota > Metazoa > Chordata > Actinopteri > Syngnathiformes > Syngnathidae > Nerophis > Nerophis lumbriciformis. The sequence continues at coordinate 31,406,663 of NC_084572.2, read as the reverse complement.
TGTCATAAACTGTAACAATATTAGTAATGAAATGTTTTGTCTTAATTTAAGAATTTTGTGAATCATTTTACTTTAAAAAGAATTGTCATTTCTATCAATTTTAAATCAATAATTTAGATGTATACACATACCATTTGTACTAATACTAATATTGTATTGTATATATTGTATATATGTTATATACATAATATAATATATCTGTATATGTATTATTCTGTACACATATTATGTATATATTCGTGTATATATATGTTAGATTTTTTTGTCGCTATATTAGTCTATTTATACCTGCATTGTCCTTTCCATCCTTACACTTTCCATCATTGTAACTGAGCTACTGTGTTGAACAATTTCCCTTGTGGATCATTAAAGTTTGTCTAAGTCTAATAGTGACATAGGGATAAACTCATTTTCTCCGTCAAAGTTGTCATTTTACATTAATAATAGGATCTACTGTATATTTCTCAATGGTAATTTATCCATGTGTCTTTTGTTTTCTCGCCATCGTTTCAAACGTTCCTCCCCAGGCCAAATCGGAGAGGAACTACCACATCTTCTACGAGATGTTGGCAGGTCTTCCTCCGCACGAGAAGCGCTCGCTGTATCTGCAGGATGCTGAGACCTACTACTATCTCAATCAGGTGCAAACACACACACCCACACACACACACACACACACACACAGCTAATCAATTCCTCAGTCTCGTTAACAAATGAGTTGTCATCTCTGTGCCAAGGTGACATTCATTTCACAATTAACGACGTGATATGATTAATGGCTGAAACATAAAAGTCGTTATGGTATTGGCGTAACCTTTGTGGCTTTTACGTGTGTCTTTTTAAATGCGTTGACATGCGTGTGTCAAGTTTTGCTTTCATTTCGGTTGCTTTATCGTCAGCTCCCACTATGACGCAATGCAGCAAACTACAATAATGCAAGAGTAAACTATTTTGTTTAAGGGGAGCTGCACTTTTTGGGGGAATGTTGCCTATTTTATCCTTATGTAAGACAAAACCACATATGTGTTACATTTTTTCATGCATTCTAAGTCGTAAAAAATGGCAAGCATAAGGTGGCTAACAAGTAAAAAACCAAAAACAAGTAAAAAACATCCAAAAATACTAAAATTAGATCTTGTGACCTACTTTTTAACAAAGTATTAGCAATATTGAAAGTCAGAAGTTAAAGTCAGCTTTATTGTCAATTCTTTACATGTACAAGACATACAAGGAATTGAAATTACGTTTTTAGCACAGTCCCACTCAAGAGCAGACAAACAGGGTGACAGAACAGGACTGTTGACGGATCAGCCAACTTCAATCAATCACTCAAACAATGTTTATTTATATAGCCCTAAATCATGATTGTCTCAAAGGGCTGCACAAGCCACAACGACATCCTTGGTTCAGAGCCCCACAAAAAGAGAAACCTTGGAGAGGACCGCAGATGTGGGTGACCCCCCCACCCCTCTAGGGGAGACCGGATGCAATGGACATCGAGTGGGTCTAGCATAATATTGTGAAAGTCCAGTCCATAGTGCAGTGTTTTTCAACCTTTTTTGAACCAAGGCACATTTTGTTCATAAAAAAAAATACGAAGGCACACCACCGGCAGAAAAGGTTAAAAATGAAACTCCACCAGGTTGTCATGCCTTATTTTGAGTTTGTTGTTGTTTCCTGTGTGTAGTACTTTAGTTCCTGTCTTGCGCTGTTAATTTGGTGACCCTTCCTGTTTTGTTGGTGTTCTCATGTAGCAGCTTCACGCCTTCCTTTGAGTTCCATTGCCCGCACCTGCTTTGTTTTGGCAATCAAGACTATTTAAGTTGTGCGTACGCTATCCTTCTTTGTGGGGACACTGTTGATTGTCATGTCATGTACGGGATGTACTTTGTGGACGCCGTCTCCGCTCCACACGCTGTAAGTTTTTGCTGTCGTCCAGCATTCTGTTTTTGTTTACTTTGTAGCCAGTTCAGTTTTACTTTTGTTTTGCATAGCCATCCCTATGCTTCAGTGCCTTTTCCTAGCGGGACTTGCCTTTTGTTCATTTTTGGTTTAAACATTACATACCTTTTACATACCAAAAAAGGTTGAAAAACACTGCACTAGGCAACGGTACATTGTTATAATTATTAATTTGCAAAAAATGTTTTTTGGACCAATTAGGTGAAGTTGCATAATTTCCCACGGCACACCAGACAATATCTCACGGCACACTAGTGTGCCGCGGCACAGTGGTTGAAAAACACTACCATAGTGGATCTAACATAATAGTGAGAGTCCAGTCCATAGTGGGGCCAGCAGGAGACCATCCCGAGCAGAGACGGGTCAGCAGCGCAGAGATGTCCCCAACCGATGCACAGGTCCCGACTCTGGACAGCCAGCACTTCATCCATGGCCACCGGACCTGTGCCCCCCCTTTCACAAGGGAGAGGGCGGCAGAAAAAAAAAGAAATGGCAGATCAACTGGTCTAAAAAGGGGGGTCTATTTAAAGGCTAGAGTATACAAATGAGTTTTAAGATGGGACTTAAATGCTTCTACTGAGCTAGCATCTCTAACTGTTACCGGGAGGGCATTTCCATAGTACTGGAGCCCGAATAGAAAACGCTCTATAGCCCGCAGACTTTTTTTGGGCTCTGGGAATCACTAATAAGCCGGAGTTCTTTGAACACAAATTTCTTGCCAGGACATATGGTACAATACAATCGGTAAGATAAGATAACGTCTGGCGCCCCTTAAAAAGGTGGGAAACCGGTAAACATGAGTGGGGAGGGATGAGCAAAAAAATATTCAGTCCAAGGCTGGACTCCTAGGGACTTTGAGGAAAGGGCCATGGGGAAAAAAACCTCATAGCATGCATAAATAAGTTACAAAGAATCCACAAGACTTGCAACAGAGGGGAGAGAGTGGGGGCTACATAGGTAGGCTGCCGCTATCTAGTTTAGCCGTTCATCACCCCTAAGGGATTCAAGCAGTGGTGAAGCCGTGGGGTGAGGGTGGGAGGGTATGTGTGCATTTGCCCATTGTCCAGAGTGTAGTATTGTTGTGTCTATAGGCAAAGTTCATCTCCCAGGTGTTGTTGAAGGAGGGAGGGAAGTCAGAGCGTCCATCACTGAGGTGTCCTCGGGGGATGTTTACAGACCAGCCTTCTTCTGTTATGAGCAGCGTCAAGGCCATGCGTCTGGTGTTAACATTTCAGAGGACACTGCAGAGAAAGAGGCTCTTAAAAAGTGCAGAAAGGACAAGACAAGACAGCAAGCAGGGAGCGACAGAGAGAGATGGAAAAAGCGACCGCCTCCACCAAGTGCCAACATGAAGGATATTGTTTTGCCCATTTTGCCCATTGAAAATGAATGGGCCAATTTTCAAACTTGCACGACCACGTTTCTCAGCCAATTCCAACTGTTCCGCCATCCACACACTCCACTCACCTTGGACTATCAAAAAAGTTCAAAACAAATCCAGGAATTCCCAGAAATTCCTGTTTTCCAAGCCCTATTTTCACCTCTTCCTGGAGAGTTTTCACAGTCCACATTTTTCAACCATTTTTTGACCTCTCCATCTTCAAAACATTCCTCTTAGTTGGGACAACAAATAGAATAGAATAGAATGAGAAATGCCCCTCTTCTTCTTTTTTCGGACAAATTCCTGGTTTTCCCCAAATTCCAGGAATTCCGGCATTCTCAATTCAATCTTTTTCAACCGATTCGAAAAATTCTGGCACCGACCCATTCATATCATCTAGGACAATTGTGCTAGTATCAATATTTTCTAAAATTCCAAGTTTTCCCGAAATTCCCAAATTTCAGGAAATTCCCATTCAAATGAAAGAACGCGTTCCTAGTTCTACAATGCCCTAAATTCTAAAAATGGTGCGCCATTTTTAAACCCGAATCCGACATGATTTCACTTTCCCCAAATTCCCAGGTTTCCCAGAATTTCCTCCCCATTGACAATGACTAGGCATTATACAATCGACTGCATATCCCACATTTCTCATGGACATTCAAGCGAGCATGTTTCTGGGTTCCAAAAATTTTCCCTGATTACCCAGAAATACCAGGAATTTCTCTCCATTGAAAATTAATGGGCAATATACAAACCTCTCCATAACCCACATTTCTCAATCGATTCGTACCGTTTTAACATCCACACACTCCACTCACCCCAGACATTCAAGCATTTCAGTTCCACTCACGCGTATCGGCGGTTCGGAGGCTTGCGCACATAGGGCATTCACACGCAATTCTAGTTTTTAACATTTTCTGCTGGTTGTGTGCCTCGGGATTTTGTCAATGAAGGAAATGTGTTCTGTGTTGTGTACAGAGAAGGGAAAGAGGCGACAACCCAGGCAGAACTGCGGTTCACAAGGTTTATTTAAACCTTTGATGAGTATGTGTGGTGTGTATGCTACTCTAAGTGAATGGGTGTAGACGATGTGTGGAATTAATTGTGTAAGTGTTTTACCAGAGGTTGTTGTTCGTGAGTGTTGGATATATCCTTCGTCAAGTCAAGGGGGCAAGGCGAAGAGGCAGTCCGTAAAGAGGCAAGGGTTCGAGGATAGGAGCGAGGCAGCGTAGTCCGTGTCCGAGCAGGGGTCGAGGATCGAGGAAGGCAGTCAGGGATCCGGATGGGTATCGAGAGGCAAAACACGATCACAGATGACGGGGAAGACACTGCGGAAGACACAAAGGACAGGAACAAGGGAGACACGGAGAGAGCACAGAGAAGGCGAGCAAAGCGCAGGGGAGGGAATGCCAGACGTGATGCCTACTGGGAAGATGAGCGACGTTCTGGCAAAGGTTCCTCGGGTCCGCTGGTCTTTATGCCGCTCCCTCTCATCAGGTCCAGGTGCGTTGATTGATCGTCTGCAGGCTTGTTGCTGCGTGGGCGTGCTGCGCTCAGCGCGAGCAGGGGCGTGTCTGAGCACGCTGCCAGCGAAGGTGCCGGCAGCTCCAGCTGCCGAGGAAACGCGGGTTTCGAGTCCGGGCCGTGACATTCTGGCTCAAAAAAGGTTGCACTCTATAGGTGGGATAGAGCAAATCCCATTGCCTCCATTGCTAGCTGACTTTTGCTAGAGTTTATTTATGATTTATAATGCATTAAAATAGAAAAAACATGTGTTCTTGCCTTACATAAGGATTGTAAATGGTAGGCAAATAAGAAAAAAGAAGTCCAGTTCCCCTTTAAATGAATACCTCTTTGAGAGGGCAATATCTTAGTAATGGCAGATTGTTTGAATACAATTCTCGTGTTGGACCTCATGTAACTGTGCAGCTGTGCCTAATGGTGTGGACAGTGAGTGCGCAAATGATTTTGTATTAGTTTTATAGCCGTCTGGGGGGGCAGTGGGTTGTCAACACCCGCAGAAAGTCAAGTATTTGTACCCTCTAAGGCAAGGGTCATAAACTGTGCATTTAAGACCCTCTAGGGCCACCGTAGTTCTCTCATTATGCTTGTCTGACAGGTGCTTGTTGCTGCAATCTTTCTACAGAGAGGCAAAGCGCAGCATGCGTCAATTGTCACCAATGCGTTACTTGGGGTCAACAGCAAGTCAAGTGCAAGTGCAGTACAGCTGTTCGGATGGAGGATTATAAAGTACAATGGTACCTCCAGTCTTTGCTGTCTCTCAGCTATCCATCCATACATCCATTTTCTACCGCTTAATCCCTTTGGGGTCGCAGGGGGCACTGGAGCCTATCTCAGCTACAATCGGGCGGAAGGCGGGGTACACCCTGGACAAGTCGCCACCTCATCGCAGGGCGTCTCTCAGCTAATCCTTGTGTTTTAGGTTGCAACCACATTGCTAGTTGGCCGAGCCAATGCCACTTTGAAACCCTGACCAACAAAAACGGTCTAATTGGTCTTACTTTCCAGCAGGCACAAGACATTGACACAACATTGATTATATGTACATGTCCTTTAAAACGGATTTTAAAACAACATTGCACAATACTTGTATTTGTGAATTGAGACAACATTGATGTCCAACTTTGGATGCACGTTGCTGTTTGGGAAATGACCAAATTTCATAGGTCAATTCAATGTCACAACCTGACATTGAATAAACGTTGTCAAAAAGCATGTTGTTTCAACGTTGTATTTGTATTGTAGAATATTGGTTGGAAAAATGACCAAAATTCAATGGTCAAATCAACGTCAGCACCCAACATTGATTAAACGTTGTCAAAAAGTATGTTATTTCAACGTTGTATTTGTATTGTAGAATATTGGTTGGGAAGTGATAACATTTCAATGGTCTAATCAACTTCACAACCTGACATTGAATAAACGTTGTCAAAAAGCATGTTGCTTCGATGTTGTATTTGTATTGTAGAATATTAGTTGGGAAGTCATCAAATTTCAATGGTCAAATCAACGTCACAACCTGACATTGATTAAACGTTGTCAAAAAGCATGTTGTTTTAACATTGTATTTGTGTTGTAGAATATTGGTTGGAAAATGACCAAAATTCAATGGTCAAATCAACGTCACAACCCAACATTGATTAAACATTGTCAAAAAGTATGTTGTTTCAACGTTGTATTGGTATTGTAGAATATAGATCGGGAAGTGATCAAATTTCAATGGTCAAATCAACTTCACAACCTGACATTGAATAAACGTCAAAAAGCATGTTGCTTCGATGTTGTATTTTTTTTGTAGAATATTGGTTGGGAAATGACCAAAATTCAATGGTCAAATCAACGTCAAAACCCAACATTGATTAAACGTTGTCAAAAAGCATGTTGTTTCAACGTTGTATTTGTGTTGTAGAATATTGGTTGGAAAATGACCAAAATTCAATGGTCAAATCAACGTCAAAACCCAACATTGATTAAACGTTGTCAAAAAGCATGTTGTTTCAAAGTTGTATTTGTATTGTAGAATATTGGTTGGAAAATGACCAAAATTCAATGGTCAAATCAAAGTCAAAACCCAACATTGATTAAACGTTGTCAAAAAGCATGTTGTTTCAAAGTTGTATTTGTATTGTAGAATATTGGTTGGAAAATGACCAAAATTCAATGGTCAAATCAAAGTCAAAACCCAACATTGATTAAACGTTGTCAAAAAGCATGTTGTTTCAAAGTTGTATTTGTATTGTAGAATATTGGTTGGGAAATGACCAAAATTCAATGGTCAAATCAACGTCACAACCTGACATTGATTAAACGTTGTCAAAAAGCATGTTGATTAAACGTTGTATTTGTGTTGTAGAATATTGGTTGGAAAATGACCAAATTTCAATGGTCAAATCAACGTCACAACCTGACATTGAATAAATATCGTCAAAAACCATGTTGTTTAAAAGTAGTATTTGTGTGGAAGAATATTGGTTGGGAAATTACCAAAATTCAA